>NC_071286.1:61921436-62056898 GCF_943735745.2 Anopheles bellator
TACGTTCCGGTCCTGTGGGGCACTAAATTAGCATACAGGTCATATGGCCGACCGACCGGTAAGGATCCTGCGAGCAAGCCGGGCGAATGCTGCCAAACCAGAAATTCTGTCCTTGGGTTCCCTTCAAGTTGGCCTGACTCGGTTTGACTTTGGACGGCAAAGTGAAGGACAGTAACCGGTAAGAGCGTGTAGAAAGCATTTTGTTTTGCTGCTGCTGCTAAACGCCATTTGCAGAACTTGAACTTGACTGGCTGGCCATGGGCCGGAATGCGAGGGGGCGGTGTCCAGGGCGTTCTGGAATGTTTCAGTCAAAACCTGGCCCCTCGGAGCCGGGCGGCCTAGTCCTGGGCGTTGCCAGCATTAATGCACTAATGTTTGATTGTTTGCACGGCGATAAACAACAACACTTCTCCGCGGAGCACGTTACCAGTTTGAGTGTTTCATTTTTCCCTCTAGGTCATGAATGGCGAGGCCTTACGCGATAAGCGACCGTGCAGCTGCCACTGTGCTGTGCCCCCTTCATAAATATGCAATGTGGGTCTCCCGCCCGGTGCGCTAATTGTATCAAAGTTGAGTGCAAAATATGTTCGCGAAAAGCGTATAATCAGTATCACCGAATCAGTGGCAGGTTACAAGGTCGGCTATGGTCCATTTCCACGTGGCTTTCCATTTCGTTGCATATCTCCTGGTGGCTGGTCAGGCCGATGGTGTAAGCGGATCCAGCCGAAAACGTCATACGCACTCACGTCACACGTGGCCCCGGAGGTTAGTGACCCACGGTGTGTCACTTGCCCAACTCATTTGCACATTTTCGACAATTTCGAGAAACCGCTCCCGGCCTCGAGGGCTCTCCTTATTCCCACCTGCGGCCGCTTTCTTCTACACGGACCGGAACCTCTCAATGGCCACCACCTTGGATGGCACTTTCTCCGGCGTGACGGTGGCCCAAAACATACGCGCATTCTCTTTCCCTCTCTCTCTTTCTCTCTTTCTCTCTCTCGCAAGTCGGGGCTGGTCCACCCTTTTCTGGGACCATCCCTTGATTTCGAAACCGAAAGAGACGTCGATGACCGCGGATGGCCGCGATCGGTTGACCAAAAACCGAGAAACAAAAATCCGCCACAGGAACAGCCGGAACTCTATGTCAATTCTGTGCACGCGTGTGTGCGTGTGGGTTGTATTTTTTGTCCCTACACCAAGTTATGCGCCGCTCTGTGACAGGAGCGGCCGGTGAGCGAAAGCTGCCGAAAGTTCGCCACCAATTCCGGAACCCTGGCCGGAACAGTGGGGATCCCTCGGAGAAGGAGGCCAGGGCACGACAGGGTGTGTATGTTTGTTGATCGCAAGCCAAAAGTCAATGCACTTTCGCCCGCCCCGGGGGTTTGGGATTTTTTTTCTCGGATGAGTTGGATGGACGGTCTCACTTGCCTTTAAAACGAAAGTTTTAACGGGGCCAGCCCGCGAGCGGGACATCTTCCGGAACGCGATCGGTTCGTGACCGGACACTGGACCCGGGAAGGCCACGGCCTGGAATACGGGCTGGATGACGGTGCCTCACCGTCATGGATGGATGGGAGGCGGTCAGCCGGCCGAATGTAATGGCCATTACTTCATCCGCGTGTGTCAATGCGAAAGTCTACGAATACGATCGATCGCCAAAAATCTGCAAAAGGACAATGGCAGGTGTTTCACTTCCGTCTTCTGTTGGCGGTTGAGCTGAGTTATGTCAGAAGCTTTCTATCCTCTCATCGTATCGTCTTATCATCTAGTCTTTTTTAATCATTGGTTTCGTTTGATTTGATTGATTTATTCATTCTTATTACTTATTTCCATTTCTTATTTCTGTTACTTGTCTATTTTCTCCATTTGTACCCTCTTATTAACAACTTACCAAGTTAGTTTTCATACTTGTTTGGCTGGCTGTGTATTAAAAACTACTGCTCTCATTTTGAAATTGATGAAAAAGTTCTTTTGCTGTAAATCTAAGATAGAATTTATGAATAATTTAAATGGTTGCCTTTCCGTGGATAAATATTCCAACTCGCCAGACACACAGTTCTAGGAGAACAAACAGCCTACAAAAAAAAACCAACGATCAACAAAAAACCGGTCAACCTGGTCTAGTGGGTCTCTAATGTGGGGTGTGTTGTTTCAGTCCGAATCGAACGGATTACAGCGGGACCGAGACCGGGTGGTTGGGAGTCGCAAAAAATAAAGCATTTACTTCACGAAACGGTTTTCCGGGGCTCCGGGTTGGTGGAACGGCGGGGCCGGTGTAATGGTGCATTTAAACCAAACCACCACCTCCGGCTGGCCGCCGGACCTTGAGTAGTGCTACATTTTAAGTTTATTTCCTTACTGCGCACCACGCCTCGGAGCACGGGCCGGCCGGGACTCGGAATCGAATCGACACCGGCCAGACTACCGGATTCTTGCAGTGCGACCCACTAGTGAACCGTAAAGTTGCCGCGAATGTTTTCGTCCGGGCCGGTTGTAAACCTACGAATCGCCGATAGTTGCGCAATTTAGAAAAAGTTGTTAAGGTCATTGGTATAACTTTATTACGTATGACTAACATCGGAAATTTTTTTAAATTCATTTTTATTGGAGAGGAACCCATAACAGGAACTACCCACCAAGCAAATCGAGTGGGGCTTCACTGTGAGCTACATAGTTTATTTTAACTTTTAAGAAATAGAATATAGTCGTACATTCAACTATTTTTTTAATTTGTTCAAACTTTCTCATGTGAAAAACTTTATTTTCTATTCTGGTTAGAAAATGTATCCTCCACATTCTTAGATTGACATGAAAAAGTATATTCTTCAGGATGACCCGATCATTGGTGTATAGTGAATAACAATTCCATTAATATTTCACTAACTTTTTTAAATAATTAAAAAGACATATTTTTATTTAACATCAAAGAGGAAAATCTTCATTTGTTCTTCATTCATCCTATTTTTTAATCCATTTCACAATCGCCCGTTAATATGCTTGATCGTAAATACTCGTTTTACCTATTGGCAATTGAACCATTTTCACCCCTCAGCGGTTCGATCCAGCCAACAAAAACCAGCAGTAGCGCCGGTAGAAGCAAAAGCACTTCCATGTATTCCGGCTTTCATGATATCGACAGTTTGCGACACGAAACCCGAAGCCGTTGATTTGTTGGTCACATTTGATTTCGAAAGCGCACGCGATTCGTGCCAAGCTACGGAGCCCGGAACTTGGCCAACACCCGGACGAACAGATCTACAAGCGTGACAGCGAACGCCTGCACTGTTCTCGACCTGCCAGCTGCCTTAGCCGTCGCGATTTGCACCGCTTCCAGTGGCGACATCGAGCCCCCCAACACTTGTAATGGAACAATTGGGTCCTAGTTGCGTTGCGATATAATTGTCAAAGAGATAAAGAAAGACCTGCCGGGCTGAGAGGAATGCTCCACTGAATGGGTTGCCCTACCGTTACCTTCGGGCGATAATTTGAAATTGCCCCCGCCGGGGGCAGGTTATGCGCCCGCAAGGAATAGATCTGGGTGGGCAACGTCTTACGCCTTTCGTCGGCATGTAACGAGCAATTAAGCAGTATTTAAATGACTGCTCGGAGTTTGTGGCGACCTCGAAATTCATCTCCGCCCTGCCTCGTTTCGACCGCATTGTCCTCGTTCGAGACTTGGCTCTTGGCCGCGAATGACAAACGCGGTGACAGTCGTGATTTTACTGTGTACGAGGTGCATGAAATGGTACGCCACCCAACCCCCGGCTGAGCCGTTGATTTATTTCCTGCTTTTCTACCCCTCGAATCGACATTTGCCCTGATGCATTGGCACTTTCGTAGGGCGTTGTTCCCCGTGGCAATCCGGACCCCGGTGTCCTCGCCGACGGCACGATGGAATGTCACGTTGTTGGAGCTAGACGGCTGCCGTGGGGCCCTGCGGGGAAACTTTAAGAGCACACTGATATCTCAATCTCAGGACTTGATCGATCATATCTGTTGATCATATTTTGCTTCATTAGCTTGTTCCTGGTTAAACATAAGTTACAGTCTCAAACAGGTACAGATAACAAAACAGTACGTACAAAGTTCAATCACATCGCATTTTATTACAATTATAATTCAACTAATCAAAACACATTTAATTATTTAACAATCAAAACACATCAAACACAACAATCAAACACAATAAATTAAATGAGATTAACAATAGTCCAAATGGTAAATAAAGCGAAGGGTGTGGATATATTAATGCTTTTGTTACTAAAAATAATTTTCACTTGACTCCACGCAGTTCGACTAATTGTAACAAGCCAAAAAATATTTATGCTTTTTTAACAAATGCATAGTTTTTTTTTACAATTGAATCATTATGCAACTTCCAACAAGCAATGTAGCATCAATGATAATGATTCTCAGCATAATTAATAAATAGTTTTTCCATTAAAAAATGAGCTCCAAATGAGCAAAAAACAACCCAAACGAACATGGGAAATTCTAATGGGCTCGTGTGCCCCAGGAAAGTGTATCATTTTTTGCTCACCGATCCTCCTTCTAGACATTCACTCCGGAAAAGTAGAGCAAAGTCGTTGTCAAACGGAGAAGTCATTAAAAAAGTTCCGCCCAAACGTCACACGCTGGCTGTGCGGCGTGCTCTCCCATCGGCCGCAACTCGGCCTAACTGATCCGAAAAACCACCGTTATTTCCTCCCGCGAGCACCTACCCACTGGGGAGGGCCGATATGTGATTCCGCCTCCCATTTTCTGATTCGCTCTTCGACCGGTGAAAGTAGCATAAAATGGAAAGTGCACACTGCACATAGAAACTCGGCCCGGCCCGGAACGCACATCGTGGAAAGTAGAACACAGATCGTGAAATCGACGCTTAGCTGCTGCCCGACTCGGCTCGACACACCGGGAACTGAGGAACCGAGCGAGCGCCGAGAGTGAAGATCCAAGGCGGACCAAGAAAACGCCGGACCATAACGCAGTATTGAATAATAATGATTCCGTTCGGGCGGCCAGCATAGCGGCGGGTGGCGGCGGTTGCGGGACGGATTGAGAGCAGCATAATGTGTGACGGTTGTGGAGCGCGAGAGAAGCCGCTCGCTGGGAAAAAGTGAAACACAAACAGTCAGTGAAAGGAAAACAACAGAGAGACCTGACCGAATTTCGGGCTCACCGACTTTCCAATGCGTGTCCGCAATCCCAACCCAACCCGGCCCGGCCACCCCGCAATTCAACATTGTTATGCTGCCAGCATTGGGGCGCATCTTCCGGCCCTTCTGGCGACACGCACTTTACACGTGTCGCTACTTTCTTCTGAGATTAGCTCACTTTCGCCCGGTGATTTTTCTGCTGGCTCCGTATCCTACTTCTCAGTTATGAAACTTGCTGACAGCCGGTCCGCTTCCGGTTGGAACTACAATTGGACGGATTGTAGGGCAATTTATAATTGATTCAATAATATAAGTTCAACAAGTATTTACAAACCTGTAAAAATCCTTTCGTACATATTATACGCACAAAACACAAACCTTAAAATTCTCGATCGAATAGACTGTTTTAATATCATTAACTACTAAACGATAAAAACAGTGGAAGAATGATCATCAGTCGTTTCAAAAATATTATAAAAGAAGAACCGAAACAAGAGAACCTCCGAAAGTCCATCGACAGGGTCTTGAAGCATCGCAATTGAAGTTCAATGTTTTCTTCCTTTTCGTTTGTCCGAAGTCGAAAGACTGTGTTTCTCTACTTTGCCCTGTCAATTTACCTTTTATGTGTCTTTTCGTTCCTCTTTTCGCAGCGCGTAATTAGTGTTATTTAGCTTTTATAACTCCTTTTCGATGTTTTATTTCCTGAGTTTAGTACAGGTTCATAAAAAGATGGGTTAAATTCTCTTGGGGCTACTCAAACAACATACTAATTACGATGTGCTCATCGTTTAGTGATTGCTACATCTGTTATCCTAATTTTTATTTAACAGCTAATGAAGTTATATAAGAATTTTCTCGAAAAGATCAGTTTCAATTTGGCAATTAGAAGTTTTTCATGATATTATGATTTTTTTTATTTGTGCTTTACTTACATTTTAATTGTTTCTTATTTTAGATTAATTTTTATATTTTTCATTTATCTTATTGATTTTATTTACTTGCTTTAATTATTGAATACCCTTAGTTTGATTGACTGCCTGTCGGAAATCTGTCGGAATTCTTCTATTGTGAAATTCGACTTCATTTTCTCTGTCTCGAGCACAGTTGTGTGACTCCCACCATGCCCTACGTACCTGGACATGGTGCCCACTAGTAGCATGAAATCGCAGCTGCCGGGTTCGGTTTTTAGGTCACTCTCTTGGCCTCGATGGAAAATGGCGGTTCGGTTCTATACCGGTTTCGATCATTGCTGCTTTCGTTCTCCCATTTTCCATTTTTTCTCGTCGATCCGGCCGGTTCGCCGGCTTCGACAGTTATTTACTAACCTTCCGCAGCGGGCACAGTAATACGATGCGAGAGGCACGGCGAGCCCTTTATGTTGAAGTCGTTTCCCCCTTCGTGCCGGCAACCGGAACGACACTGACGCTCTAATGTCAGGCCCCCCGGTGGCCCGGCATGGGATAAGTACGAGGACCCAAAAAGTGGGTCTAGTGAAAGTAGCGAATGGCAGAAATAGGTTATGACATAATTAGACGCCTACCGGTTTCTCGGGCTGTGCGTTGGTTGGGAGTCGGTCGCGAAATCCGGAGATCCATAGATCGGAACGGAGAGTCCCAGGCTCTTTCACTACTTGTGTATCTCGTTTGTCCACTTTGAGATCTAGAATGAAATGAACTCACTTTTGATTTTCTCTTCGGGCTCGGTTCGTGACATTTTATCACTTATAATATATTGCGCAGTTTTTAATATATTTCAGTTTTCGGTTGACTATTTCCTTTCACTTTATAATGTTTAGTATTACATTTAATATTGTGAGATAAGCAAATTGGTGCAACAAACTGACATCACTAGACTCGTAAGGTCTCAAAATGCTCGAGTAAAGATTCCTGGTAGCAAAAAACGAGTGGTATTAATAAATCTAGAAAATATTCAGTAAATCGGTGCTGCGCGGCAGGACGGCGTTTCAAAGCCACAGGTCGCGTGTTCGGCCACGCGTATGCCAATGTTGCAACGAGGTGTTCAGATCCACAGGCCCCACAACGGTGGCCCCAAACAGGCTTCCTGTGTGAGAAGCGCTACGTTTGTATCACGTTTCAAAGCGCCCCGGCCTAGACGACCGGCAGACGGGTTCCGTTCCGGGTGCGGACGGTTGAGGGCGCCTAGCGGGCGGTGCATCGCATCGAAATTGCAGAGGCCACGGGCCTTTGCGGGGTAGGATGCTATTTTCAGACCACGAAAGGGCCACGTAAATGCCGCGCCGCGTTACGTGCGGTGAAGCAATTCGGCAACGTGACCGGAGAAAGTCAATTTTACTTCTAAATAGGGAGCGATCACTGCGCAGAAAGTTTCGGTTTCAGGGATAAAGTTTACACAAGAAAACAAGAAAAAACGGGCACACAGTTTAGATAACGCGTTACATTTATAGACTGCCGGGGAGTTGTCGCAACTTGCAGTTATTGCAGTTACAAAAGTTGTCCCCTATTTAATTAATTGTTTCATTTTCAATAGAAAAGCAAACAGAATTGGAGTATTAGATTAAATATTGTTGCTGTCGAAATTGAATTTTGAAACACATTTTAAACTGGCTAACTATCAAACTTATCTGGGTGTTTCGAGTTGTTCCATTAATTTTTTTCACGAAATGCGGGATGACGATCAGACTTCCTTACATAACTGCCTTTCATTACTCGTTCGCATAAACCAATTATCGCAAGCAATTTGCTTTCCAATTTAGTAAAGCATTAACAATTTGCAGCGCAAAAACATGACAAAGTTGATTAAATATTTGGATATTACATCCCTCTGGTGACGAATCTCCGGTCTGCCAATTGTGTGATAACATCCTGTTGGCGCACACAATGGAACGGCATTCCTTTTTTATTACTTTGTACAATTGTTTATTCATTCACTCCAGTCACCGGTTATTACGTGTGTGCATGTGCATGTAAAATGTACCGACGCCTCGAGAAATTAGGGTCCTCCCCGAATTGTGTGCCATTAATAAAGCCGCAAAAACGGACCGTACATCTTGAGTACTAATAATAATGGTAAAGCAATGGTTGGCCGGGCCATCGAGCCCAGTTGCAAAAGAAGTATAAAATATCCGAAAGCCCGTGGGCTTACCGAAAAAAAAGAACCGAACAAAATACGAAATAAAAACACACATTTCTCTATCGTTTGCCGGCCACGTCGTGATGACGCACGCGATGGCGATGGTGAAAGTAGGTGAATCTCACATCCAACCCCTCGGGGCTCTCGAAAACCGTGGGTCGCGAAAGTAAAGGCGGACCGAGCTTTCTTCGTGCCGCCGCGGAGCCGCCGGGGCCTAAGGTTTCTTTTCGGCCAGCACCTCTCTAACGCCGGAGACCGAGACCTCGACGGAACCGAAGCGACCGATAATGGGTGAAATAGGGGGCCAACGGGTGCACGGGCAGGATGGAAAAAAATAGTACGCACTACTTTGTAGGTTGTGGCCCGTGACCGTGGCCAAATATGGTCACCAAGGCTGCGGTGGGCACTCACACTCACTCTGTGAAGGTTCGTCCGGGCTTTCGTGGCCACCGAGCCGGCTTCGAGGTGAAAGTTAATAGAAACGATGATGAGAAGGGAATGAGAACAAAAATTGAGGTTCCGGACGACGGTAAAAAAGCTCGTTAAAATTGCGGGAAAATACTCACCCAAAGGTTAAATGCGTGCGACAAAGTGAAAAGAACTTTCGGTGAAGCAATGGCTCGAAATGAACTTGTTTATTCAAATTCAAAATAAAATAAAAGCAAATAATCAAACGCGATGAATGTAATTTTGATGCCCTAAAGCATAAAAATTGATTCACTAAATTTTCCAGATATCAATGGAAAATTTGAAATGTTTTGGAAAGGCCTAGGAATTATTGTTCGCTAAAATAAAATGTTGCGAAAAGAAATATGAATAAAAGACTGTTATTAAAATTGATTCCATTGATCCGTTGTTGCTCAATATCTAGTATCAACTACCAGGGCGCCTCCATCAATTGTACTTTAGTTTTCGCTCATAGAATTTCTAGCTCAACGTTCGCTTAAAATGTCCTTTACTTTACTACACTATAGAAAAACATTCCACACAAATAATTTATGTTTTTATTCATTCTACTACATTTCTGTGGCCTCTATTTCTACGCACAACAAACACAGCTCGGAGCTTAATGCGAAACAACGCAATGCAGTGGAGCAGTGCACTGAACAACAGTTTCAATGTTAAACAAATGACTGAGAAAGAGACATCCGGCAGCGCCCTGCTGGGCTGGTGGGTGATAAAGATCAACCTCCAGCAGCACACCATAAACAGCGCCGGGAACAGCGAAGGTCCGGCCGCACGGATGTGAGCGAACTTTACCTACGACGACAAGCACAACTAATTGTACCATAATTTAAAACAATTCACGACCCCATGGCCGGTGGTCCGGCAATAGATTTGCCGTGCAAACGATCTGCAGGGTGCAGGTGTGGAACATTTGGCACTAGCGGGCACTAAATAGAATTTAACAAATAATACTCATTGCGAAGGAAGACGCACATATGCGGCCATTTACTGAGCGTTAAGTCACTTCTTTCGAGCAGCTTGTAAATTTGTTCGCTCGCCGCGATTACGATTGCATCAGGCAGATAAGCGGACGCGGAATAAGGACGAACGGAGCTGTCGGAGCCGTGCGGATGGCCGTGCCCTAGAGCGAGGATCTTGAACTGCGATTCCACTTCCCGATGGCGTCGCTCGACCCCTTCCGTAGATAGTGTCCACAGTTATTAATGATGTTATTCAATCGATGCTTGCCGTCGCGCCGCACTTGGAGTGGACCAAAAACGGCAGCATGTGCCATGAAGCTGTCACGAAGAAGATGCCATGCGCTGTGCCGCTGTGGTAATGGACAAAGAAATATGTTCCGCGAGACCGGCGGCTCGTTTGCAGAATGCAAAATGTCGCCCGCTGCCGGCCGGTACTTGGCAGACTTTGGCAAGGGAATTAATATTCCAGGAAACGGTGCAGTGCCCGGTGGCGTGCATCGGAGAGGGCCACTCTACGACAGTTCTACGAATCGGTTCCTTCTCTGGTCTGGTCCTCCGCCAATTAGTGTCCTACGCAATCGGAGGGTACACAGCCACGGAGACACCCTCCGGTTGAATTTGTTCGCAAGGCCATTGCCACACAGGAAGTGTGTCTAGCGATTCCGTGGAACATGAGCGCGTCAGGAAATTTATTAATAATCGCTACGCGGGAAATTTGTGTGCGGTTCTAATTGAAGACACGCGATATTGGGAACGTAAAAAAGCAGTGCGATAAGAAGTTGAGTCAGATCATCGCGTATACAAAAGTTTTCCAGAATATATTTAATTAAAATGTATAACTTTTAAATTCTGTAAAGCAACGAAATTCTTTAGCCGGCTGCGTTGGATCCTTTATTCATTTTCCCATTATTGCATTTATTTTACTTAGTTATTCAGTCAAACAACTGAAAGAAGAAAAAGACATGTATTTATAAAGTTCTTAATAAGAAGAAAACTCCTCGTAAAATAAAAAAAAATTAAAACAGACAAAACGAAGACAAGTTGAAGTAATGAATGAGCAAATTGCCGGCAAATTTACGCTTTGGCGCGTGGTCAGTGCATGGGTTCGAGGTTATGACGTCATCAGCCATTGGCAGAGATCCAGGGGACAACGAATTACATTTAACAGGTGTACCGTACGGAAGTTATTTGACAGAGGGCTAACTTCCGACCACATGTTCCCATCGGACAGAGGAAACATTTTCCCCTAAAAACGTTGCCAATAACATGGGAAAGTTGCTTGGGTATGGAATGTTCTGCCTGGAGGTCTCTACTTTGCCAAAACGAGAGCGGAAAAGACGGACACTGGTGAAGGCTGCATTACTTTGAAACAACGGTCATTGAGCATATCTTGTGGTGGGTTTACCACCGCCGAACGGCATATTCCATCAATCGGCCCGAGGGGCTGAGCAGCGGAACTTCCAATTTTTCTACACCCGTCATATCAGAGGCCCGTAAGAATATAGTAACGCGTAACGTGCGCTATCAGCGTTTGTGTAATTTTAGCTGTTGCTAATGCCATCCATTAGCTCTCCATTCTTCGCCCTCGACGAGTGTTACGTCAGATGTGGAGTAGTTGCTTCCGTCCGAGTGGGGGCCACTATTCTCTGACGCAGTTCCTTATCGCACGCTCCGCTCCATGTTGCTCCCCGCATCCCGGGGCTTTTCTGGACGGGGTGCATAAGTGGGGTGTCCGTCGATCTTCATCTTCTTCATCCTGCGGGCCTGCGCTATCGCACCGACCGCGTTACATTGAAACGGGTTGCCTAATCGGTTTTGCCACATTCTGAGTGGTGTGATGATCAACGCGCACAGTGTCACTGAACGATCGTGATTAGCATCTTTAGGAACCAACAAACGTGCAGGAACTATCTTGCTGCGGATCACACGGTCCGGAAGGGCCATGGAGATTTTTTTTGTTATTTAATTTGCACGTGGATTTTTCTGTTTTATGAATTAATTAGCTTGAATTAATTCCCAAACAGTAAACCAACAAGAATCGAATGTAAAGCTATCCTTTCTGAAACATAAGTAAGAATCGAAGAAAAAACCTACCCATAAAACGGATTGAGAAATCCCAATCCCTGCTCCGTGTCGTTGTCGTTGAGTGTTCCACTTTTGACCATGGCAGTGTTTTAGTGTCAACGATACGACCTACAACAACTGTCACACTTTCAGTTGTGGAAGCTTCGATCGCCATAGATTATTCAGAAGTTTATATTTTCCATTTTTTTTTTCAATCACACTGCTCCGTAACCCTTTGGCCCGGGCGCCACGGCTGGGCCGGGCCGGTCCGGGGCCGAGAACGAGAACCGTCGGAAAGTAAACACGCCACCGTCTGTCGGGGGCCATATTGTCACCGTCGTCGTCGTCGACGTCCTCCTATTATCGCCTTCGAATGAGGTCACATAAGGAAAAAAAACAGAACACACAGACTGTTTGCTTTGAATTACTTTGCATTGGCCAGCGATGTACGGTTTGGTTGGTGTGTCAGCACACATATACACACGATCGTGCCTCCGCGGGCCGCGGGGTCCAGATTGTGGAATTACATCAGCGATTGGGCCGCGCATTATGTAACGTTAGCTTTAGCGCGCGCGCCCGCCAACTGGCTCGCTGTTCTCGTTGGGCCTCTCTCTCTCTGTCTCTCTCCCTGTTGCCGGCCACCACCCGAATTATCTTTCCCCATTCCGGCCGACCTCGAGCCGACTTGGGTGCCTGTGGGGGCCAAAGTGTGCCAAAGAACGGGACGGTCGAAATTCTTGCTCAATTAACATATTTCGTTTGTTTGCGTTTGCGTTAGCCGCGTTTCGGTTTACCGGATCCGCGTAGTTCCCTATTGTTTTTCTCGTTCTGACTGGCGCAACACCTTCGCCAGTGCCTTCGATGCGATCGATCATGGCTCCGGGCTTTCGGCTCCATCGCTGAGTTGGTGGCTTCATTTGGTTTTCATAGGCCTGACTCCTTTGCCTCTGTTTCAATTAGTACCGTACCGGGCGGATCGGGTTCTCTCTCGTTCTCTCTCGAGGTTGGGAATGTTCTGTTATGTTGGGGCAATTTGGGTGGTTCCCATTTGCCATTAAAAGCTGGCAGAGCATAATAATGGAGTTGAAAAAAAATCACAAAAAATATAACTGTTTGTAACGGTACGTTTGCCAATATCAACTAGTAAACTAGCCCCGATGCTTTGCGGTAATTTTTAATCAGTATATCAGTACCGGAATTAGATGCTACGGTTTTTACACAGGCAATACAAATCCAATTGTG
The DNA here is from genome assembly GCF_943735745.2 of Anopheles bellator. NCBI lineage: Eukaryota > Metazoa > Arthropoda > Insecta > Diptera > Culicidae > Anopheles > Anopheles bellator. The sequence continues at coordinate 61,934,437 of NC_071286.1, forward strand.
TCAACTTCAGACATTTGCTATGTTTAACTTTCTTAATTATTACGGACCGGTCCGTTCTAAGAATAAAAAAATAAGTAAAGCCGCTGAAAATGACTTTAGCAAATTTTACTTAGATATTCTTTAGCATTTCTACACGGATGGGTTTGGCCAAAGGTCATAGATAATAACGGTCAATCTGTAATGGTTTGAAATTAATTTCCAAACACAAAATATTTTTAATAAAAAACATAAAACCGATCACGTTTACTTACCATGTTTGTGGTCCTCTGTTAAACACTAATTAAATATGTTTATTCCCCCATGGTACGAGCGTGGTCGGTCGTGGTTTCATTCCGCTCCCGAAGCTTGCCCGTTATCAGTCACGTGTTGTTGCATTCCTTCGTTTGGCCGCCACCAACTCAGTCAGTGGGTTGCAAACATCCCGTCCAGGTCCCGTTTTGCTACTTAACCGCGCGACGATGATTTTCCGATGACGCCGTCGAAACAAAATAGGCCACGAGCAATTTTTCCGCTCCCCAGCCCAACCGTCCCAAGCGTCGCCCTCGCTCGGGGCAGCCGCTCGTGGCGATTACCTAACCGCGACCGTCCGCAACAGGCCGATATGTGTCCGGGGCCATACAGCACTTCCGAGCTCACGTTATTGAGTCATATCTCACACGGCGTCCACGTTTGCACCGAAACCCGCGTGTCCTCGTGACCGATCGCGCAAACCCGCGCAAAACATCCTACGCCCGCCCCGACCGTGCCCTGCGTGTCTGCGTGTTTGGTGGTGGTGTTGGTCTTGGGCCCGAGTGTGTTGGATTAGAATGCGGTCCTCCAAGTGTTGTGAAAACCGTTCGGGGTTAGTTTTCAAAATATTTACCAACCGATGGCTGTAGCCGTGGCATAAAGAATTTCAAAGCTTGCGTGGGGCAGCAGAAGAAAAACGAGAAGAAACCCCTAGGCACTTGGGCAGCACGGTAGGGGGCTCAATTACGGTCAAAAACGTAACTCTCAAAGTTAATTTTATCAATTTGGAGGCAACTAAATATTACACTAATTTGCTTTTACTTGTAGAGATTAATTAACTTAATAAGATGTTCACTTCTTATTGTTATATTGATTTTTGTTTCTTTTAATTATTTTTTTATGTTATGTGATTTTTCAGTGTTCATTTCTATTAGCTTTACGTTGCTGTTCGTTGTCTGTTTTCATTCATTGTCATAACATTGTTTGAATCACTTTTATCTCTTTTATGTTTTTACTGTTTTGCATTTCCGTTTGTTGTTGTACCCTTTGTTTACATTTTGTTTCTCGACGCTTTCGTATCAACGGGGAGACATAAAGGTTTCCTATTTTTACAAAAAAATCTACGCACGCTATCGCCCCTTAGGCAATGATTGTAATGCTCCGATCAGCCTCGGGCGGCGTGTGAAACGGGGACTTTGTGTTTTCGCCTTCGCCCCGCCGGGTGCTGTTTGTCGAAACTGCATGCGGCCAATTTTGCAACGATTGCGCGACCCCACCCAAGGACCAGGGCAGGACCGAGTGTGTTTAAGAAAAATGGAAACGAAAATAAAACGAAAAAATGGCCACGAAAAATTGCGCTCAGCGGGAGCCACGGCCGCCGCTGCCACCGTCGCCTCGTGGACCTTCCGCGGCCGAAGGGCCTCGTGCCTCGGTCACATGTTGCGGTGGTGTCGGAGGGACGGAGGGCTACCGTTGCAAAACTACAAACTACTGTGGGTGAGTCGAGAGTGTCATCGTCACATGTCGCCGGCTGCGGAGCACGCGGCACGCGGTAGCCGGCTCGCGGAGCTGATTAGGAGTGGACCTGAGGGGGGGAAACCGGGGCCACGGCACCGGAGGAAAAACCTTCCCCCCCTGCGCGCCCACTTTGGAGATGGAGCGACATGCGCTGAGGTTGGCACTCTCGGACCCTTGCGCGGGTCTCCTTGCGCGAAGGCGACGCGCGCATGTTGTTGTTATTAATTTTTTCAATGCTCGCACCATTCCGTTGCGCAAATCGCGGCGGCCAAGCCAGGCGGATTGTTTACTGTGGCATCATTCCTTGTTTTTTTTACGCTGTTGGCATCCCCACGGGTTCAATTGTTTGATTGTTTCTCCCTATTTTTTAACTCGGCTTCGGCTTCGATAATCGGTTCGGAGCGTTTCGATGACACACGAGACCCCTTTTTACGCAAAACACACATTGGACCCATGACGCAACCTTCGGAGCAACCGATGGGGCCTTACAAGAATGTTTCGACGAATTTCGTCATCAGAACGCAGGTGATACGTACGGGTGGGCTTGCGTTCCGGCTGCCGGCCATTGCATCATGCGGTGTGACCGAGAACAAAAACCCTTGACTCACGCGGATCACGCTCAATTAGGGGTTCGGTTCGCCGAACCGGAGTAATCCGGACGATTTTTCGCTGACATTTTCCCTGTAGTCAATTCCAGTGTAAGGCAATCAATTTTCCTGGATGTTGATGTCCCCGGTTTGTCGCTGGAAAACGAAGCTCGACCGGTGAGTCAACGACCTTTGAAGGCTTTCTACCGAAAAGATAACTCAAAAATAATCCCCCAATTTTGTGGCTGGTCTCGGCTTTTATCAGATTAACTGTCACTTAGATAGCGCACACAAAACAAACCGGCTTGCGGCCAGCGTAATAAATACGTAATTGAGGTACATGATTGAACAAGTTCCGGAACGTGTAACGGGTATTTTGAGAAATGACATCAATTCAGTTGCACCGGGAGCTAAAAAGGCCAACTATTCGTTAACGCTGCTAATTGGTCGCTGCGATAAGGATTTGGCTCGAGTCGTCATTAAGACCTATTTTTGGACCTTAGACACACGGTTGCGCCACACGGTGTAAATAGAACGCCTCCCGGAACGGTTTGTTGTCATGTTTGTCGCGTTTCTCACAATCGATAACTGACCCCAGCGAACCAAATCTTTCAAGATAACACATGGACTGAAAAGTCCACAGCCTAAGGTGGAAAACGGGTTTTTATGGAAGAGTTGGATTTATTCATCAATGTTATTTTTTTTTAAGAGCCAAACAAGCTTTCCGGCGCTGCTCTAACATCTCAACCTTTCCATTCGAGCGAAATTTCTTATCGATTGGCATACTTTCGAGATCTTCGAAACGCCAGATGAAACAGAGTTTTATAATGTTCACCGTTGACGGTATTTCCCTTAGTCTGAAGATAGTCGATGAATATTACAGAACACACATCCCGAAATATCGAGACCATAACCTTTCCAGGTGACGCTTTCGGGCGCTTTGGACGAGATTCACGAGGCTTGGATTCCGGAGTGAAGTGATGGATCCATGTTTCATCCACTGTCACATATCGACGCAAAAAATGCGGGTTGTAATTTTTAAAACTTTGAACAGAGCTTTCTCATCGTCAAATGGCCGTTCAATATAAAGCCAACACGTTCTTTTAATATCTTTACAAAGTCAGCTAACTCACGCAATTTCACTTTTGGATCATTCAAAACGATTTTGTGGATTTTTTAATGTTTTCAATGTTTCTACCGAAAACCGAAACGTGTTATTGTTGTTTCTGATGAAACGGAATCCTTATAATACTTTTCAAGCCATAGCTTCGCTTGAATGGTATCTTTTCCCATCAAGAAGCAGAGTAAAATTAAAACAAAGATTTGTTTTTGATCCATTGTTATGAAAATAACAATAACACACCTTAGCAAAGTAACAAAGTAATGTTGGAAAATTTAAGCGCTTGTGTTCCGTGTACATTAGGCGGGTCATACGATAGGATTAGTCTGGTGTCTGTCCATGATTACTTACTGTTTAACTGTAAAATGTGATTACTGTACTCGTCAGCGTCATGACCTCACAGGACTATGATGATGATGATAAGAAACAAAAATGATTGAGTCAACATTGATCCATTGACGATCCTGTACAGTGGTGCCTTCTCTACAGCGATTGGAAAAGAGTGACACTGGCTGACGCACAGAGGATGCAATTTTGCCGTGCATTCCTGAGAGCAGGTTCCACGTTGTCTTCCTGTTGATAATTGTGGATCCTGTTGTATGCAATGAATAGAGATTCATTTGACATTCTCCAGGGGATGTGAGCCAAAATCACCACTCCGAAGTAAAGTAGGTCGGTTTTTTTTTTCATTTTCTTTCAGTTTGTTTCTTGACATTTAATATCGTACGATAACTCGCCATCTCAATCTAATGTTTGGGAAAGAGGTGGGCTCATCATCATCATCATCATCAACTCACAAACTTATCATGCAATTGTACGAGCTTTCTTAGGGCTTTGTTAGGCGCAGGAGTTTTCAGCCCATGTGTTTTCACCTTATAAGAATACCCCAAACCTGTTGAATGGCGGAAAAATAACAACGAAAAGAAAGACTGCGCGATTCGAGTACTTTCGAGCAGATCGGTGGAACCCTTTGTTGATGCACCCCTCAGGGGTTCGCTCCGGCTCCGGTATCGAACGGTCGTCGTTCCGATAACACACGCTGCGGTTGTCGCAACGGCTGGCCGATTGATAACAGCGCCAGCAAGTCTAACGCCCGTTCGGACCGGACCGGGTTTTTGGTCGGTCCCGGAAGCGGAACAAGGGGCTCCGGAAATGGCTCGTCACGTTGCACCGGGACTGATGTAATGAAGCGTGCGTTCCGCTCGAACAAAGTTCATCCTCGGCGTTCCAGAAAAACCCACCCCAAGTGGGTGGGAAAAAAGTGCGCGGGTCAATCCACGTGCCTCCGCTGTGCCGCTTCGTCCCGATGACTCACCGCATCGCAATGTCGCGAGTGTTGTTGGTTCTAGCGGAATGGCCGTTCTCCATTTTGCTTGCTGCTGTTAGATCCATCTCTTCACCTTGATAGCCGCAGGCGATGGGACAGGCCGCTGGGTGCGCGGGTGCACGCGGCGGTGTTCATGCGTAGTGCGCCTGCATCATCCTGCATGCAACCCCCCGGGGGGAGTGGGGGGCGGGGGTTCTTTGTTGTCCGGCCTCGTTGTGAGTTCTCGTCTCGTTTGCGTCGCGTCGCGCTTCCCGTGCAGACCAATTCACCCAACCCTGTCCCCGCCCGCGGGCCTTCCCGCCCCAAGGGGGGGTAATGGCGGTGATAAAGAAAGCGAAACCTTCGTGTTGCGGGCCAAGGGACGCAGTACATGGGGAGTACCGCACCGCGCAAACAAAGAGCGCGCGTTATGTCTGTCCCCCGAACCCCAAGAACCCTTCCCCAATAAGGGGGGACTCTGTCTAATGGGACCACGCACACATACAGTGAGTCCGCCAGGATCGGAGTTACGTGTGTACTCCTTCGTAACGCGCGCGTTCTCGGCGCCGCGTGTGTGCGATACCACCCCATCACTGACCTGGCATAATTTCGTGCCGGTTGAGTGAACGCTTCCGTTGCACCACCCCCACTCGCACCCACCCTCCCCCTGCACCCTGATCCCGGCTATGTCGGCTCAAAGGGTGGCGCACTGAAGTGAGTGCCGCAAGCGTGAGTGACCGCGCGGCACCCTTTTTTGCATCCGCTGGCCACTTGCACCCCCTCACAGGGTCTAGACGCCGCACCCCCCGGCCCCGGGTTGTGAACCACCCCCATCACGCCCGCAGGACACTCCCGTAGGTTAGTGCCGATTATTGTCGCCCTTCTCGAACCGATTACTATTATTGTCGCCATTGGTGTCCGGATCCGATCCTGATCCACCGGATGACGCATCGGCTGCCGGATCGTTAGACGGACAGACAAAGAAGACCCCGGTCCGATCCCGGCCACTTTCTTCTGGGTTGGGCCGTCGCGCCGTGACCTAGAATACCAACTGAGGAGACGGTGGCACTCAAATCCGATTTCCGATGGCGCAAGAAAGGAGCCACTTCCCCGCGAACGGCCAACCCGTTGCGTCTGGGTCACTCGCTCTCTCTCTCTCTCTCGCTCGCTCCAGTTCCGTGTACGTGTGTCTGTGTAGTTCAACACAAACAACGCGCCGGCGTTTCGTCATCGCCACCGGAGACGGTTCGAGTGGCCCGAGTCGGGGAACTCACGGCGCGCGGTGCTCACCGGGCGCCCGAATGCTTCTTCTTGGCGAACGGCGCGCCGGCCACGCTAGTCCCCGACTAACTCGCACCGAAAGCGGACGCAAAACGCGAAAAGCCCCCCAAGCAGAGCAGGGAAGAGAACCGCGCGAACCAAGTGTTTTCCTCGAGCTTGAGGAAAGCGAAACAAGGAACAAGTAAAGGCCCCAGAGCAACGTGCAACCAAGAGTCAACACGAATCGTGTAGTGAGGCCGCCGAGAACAGACAGCCCCCCCCGCCAAATTAATCGGGAAGTGCATCCTACGGAGTTGGACACTGCGTCTGCAGTCGTATCCGCGCGTGAGTGCATTGGTGTCTCGGTGCAACTAGACTCGGCGGAGAGAGGTGCATGGTCTTGGCCTTGGCCAGAGAGCGCACTACCCGACCGTGACCGTGCCGGTGCCAGTGGGTGTTGCAGTTTTATCACCGCAGCCCAAGTGCAAGTGCAGCGTGCAGTGGCAACAGAAGCGCGCCCGTGGCATTCTCGCGTTCATTCACATTCGGAGCATAAAACAGAGAGAGAAAGAGAGAGAGAGGAGTGTCCAAGGTGTGTCGAAGCACCGAAGAAGTGAGTGTGGAAGCGAAGCTCCTAAGTGAAGTGTAAAGTTCGCGCGCCTTATCAACAAGGAGCAAGAAAAGTGGGTCAGCGGAAGCAGCAGTGAAATCCAGTCCAGTGGAGTGAAGAAGGAAAAACAAAACACCAACAAACGCGGCGGAAAAGGTGTACCCAAACCAAAAAAAAACAAAACCGATTTGTTGTGACGTATTTCCGGCTCCAGTCCCGAATTTCCGTGGGAAAGTGGAACAAATTGACAGTTTGTGACAGTCATCAAAGTGTTGGCGCCCATCCACCGCGTGCTGCGATTTCGAGCGGACGCAAAGAGTGAGTATCTCCATAAATCTCTGTTGCTTTCCGTAACGGTGTGTCGAACAGCGACGACCGCCGCTATCAATCGCCCAGAGTGCCTTCCGCAATTCCGGCGGATTCCAAGGGGCTGATACGAGCCGCTTCGTGGTCGATTGCAAAATTTGGGCCCCTTCCTTTTTTTTTTTTTTTGCTCTTTCGGAAGCGTCCTATCGGCGCGGGCTTTGGTTTTGGTGCGTGACACGCGTCCGACTGTGGCGTCAGAGTGCTAATCTTGCCCCTGACACAGTGGCCTTTGGCGTGTGGATTTGAATGGTGGCTCAACCACATTGCTCAATGGTGGAGTAGCAGCTCTCTCGAAAAAAAAGGAACACTGGCTTGTGACCCACGGCTCGGCCTTGTCGGGAACTGGATCGTTGCGTGGGAATCGCACAGGAGTCAGTGGTGTTGTTGTTTGTGCCCTCTGGACGATGATGCGACACAATTCTGCGCCCGTGGTGTGGGGTGTTGTTTTGGCAGGAATCCAACGACCTCGCCGCGGGATGTGGGCCACCTTGGTGGTGGTGGTTGTCGTTAGGCAATCGATAGAACTTTCCACACATCAGACGGTTTGTTGACCTTGCTCGGGCGGGACGGTGGTGTTGATTTGAGATAGGGAACGCGATGATGATGATGATGATGATGAAACACAATCCTCACTCATACTCGTGAGAGACCTCTCGTGGCGAGGCGCAATATTGGCGCGTGAGGAGCGCGCGATAATTCGTTGTTATTGTCGTGCTTTCGTTTGCCGCTTTTTTTTGTATTTTCGTCGTCGTCCGCGGCGGCTTGATTCCCGAATGGGGGGGCCCTCCCCCCGCCCGACCGGCTGACGTCACCGGTCAATGCACGACGCTGCACGGAACGAGAACATCGTCGGTCGGTCGGTCGGGTTCATGTCCGATGATGAGCTGTCTGTGCCTTTTGCTCAACATTGCGAAACGCGCCACCCGCCCGTTGTTGCGACGCCATTAAGGGGTGGGATTGGTGGGGAGCACCCATGAGTCACGATCACCACTTGTTTGGCACATTTTTTGCTAATGGAACCCCCCAGAACCCAAATCCGAGAGAGCGAGCGAAAGAGAGACAGAGAAAGAATGATCGGAACGGGATGAATGGTGAACGGGAGCAGCGGAAAGTCCTTGACCCCGCGGATGGCCGAGGCCGAAAATGAAGCAATTTTCGATCGATTTCATCATCCACGCGGCAAATCGCTGCGCAAAACCCCCCCTCGTCACACCCGTTCGCGTTCGCGTGTATGTGTGTTTGGCCACCCTCGACATACACAGACACATGCGCGGCCACGCTCCGATAGCGGTTCTCGCGCTGCTCGCGGGTTCTCTCTTCCTCCCACAGTAGCGAAGTCCGGAAGTCACCTCGTGGTTCGTGTGTTTTGTTTTCCTTGCCTCTTCCCGGCTACCGGCCACCGGTTGCGTCGTGTTGCGCGTCGCGTGGAATTCTTAACACCCCCCACCTGGCCGCACACATACAGACACCGGCGGATCCGTTGCGGTGGCGTCTCCACATCGATCCACAAACTGTATCGGGGTTGGTTGGTGTGGCGTCTCCACCACCACGATAGGGTTGCGATCAAGGACGGTCAGCGACGCCATTTAGCACACTGCCTCGATGATGATGTAAGCGACCGGCTTGGATCACCTCCAGTGAGTTGGTTCCAGACTTTGGACCAAAGAGGGCCGTTGGTCCAGAACCTCTTCGGCCATCAAGTAATCCTTTCTTTCGATCCGACTCTACAACTGCCGAGCTGGTCGAGGTCTTGGTCTAGGCACCAGAGACAATGTTCTGTTGATTTCTGTAACGGTGTGTTTTTATGGAGCGGGTTGAGGGATTCGATGCCACAAGAGCTCGGTACCAACATTCCCCAATCGACTCTGACCCAACTAACCCCGTGAACTAATTTCCTAGGGTCCTGGCTGTTTATCGGCCCCCGATTCGGGGAATCCGACCGCAGCGTGAAACGCACTTCATCGCGTCACCGTTGTTGTTGTTGTTCGATCGGGCGTTTTGCGTCAGATCATGCGACCGGTGGTCATTCCCGCCCGAATGCGCATCGTGGAGACGACGCAAAACAACAAATTCCGCCTTGGCCAGCGGTGGTTGTTGTTGTTGTTGTGGTGCTACGACGGTACTTTACCTATCCTATCTCGCACAGCCGGGGCGGGGTGCCGGGGAAATCCAGCACGGGGAACCCACACGGGGAACACAGATGCGCAGGGATCGATTTGCGCACCCGAAATTCGGCAAACCCGATAAGAGACCGAGAGAGCGGCCAGGAAACAAAGTGCGCCGCTCCGAATCTGGATGAATCTGGATGGACTGACTGACTGACTGAGAGCGTTGTTGCAATTCCGTGGACTCCGACTCAGTTCAGGTCCGTGTAGGGTGGGTGTCGTCGCTCTATCTGATAAGAGGCGCGATAGCGAGACGACATTTGATTCACCGAGTTGTTTATGCGCGAGCCTCCCCAAGAACGCGTCATACCCTCCGGTTGGTGTCCGTTACGTCATTTCCTGTTGTGCGTTAAGCAACCGAGGGGACCGATAGCGCAGCGGCGATAGCGCTGTTGTGTAACGATCTCCGGAGGCCCCTCAGAGGGTCGTCGGTGAACTTGGAGCATATCCCAGGGGAACCGATTGGCCCATGGCCTTGGCTTCTGGAGCCCTCTCGAGCCTGCCGGTCCGCCATGTGCCACGTGCCTTCGAAAGCAATGCTCACTTTCACGCGGCCGATACGCACCAGCAGCCCTCTGAATCCAATTCCCTTCTTGGCGGCGATGTTGTGGCGTTGTGTGTGCCCCCGGGCACTCCGATTGCATCACCCGGCACGGTTGGTCCCGGCACGTTTGTCACATGTTTTCTTCACGTGCGCCGCGCTTTATCGATCGTGTCGCGGTGTTGTTGCTGGCTGTTTGCGAGGCAGCGCGCATTACGCAGTGGGAGTCCACTGATTAATCGATTCGTGTAATATTACAGGGTGGTCCCATCTAGTGTCCCATGGGTGCTAAATATTGATTGTGGCTGTCACTGTATGGCTCGTAGCGCCAGCCCATGTTTTAAGCTTCAATTTCGCCGAAGAACCGGATCAGATACCTTCTTTATTTTCGAAAATGGGCCGTTGATGCCGCCAGACAAAAATCCGCGCCAGTCATTCGTTCTGGAGGTTTTCTGTAGTATTTCCCAATTTCCGACAAGAGTATAGCTTTCTATTTCTGAAATTTCACAGTTTTTATTAAATGTTTGCAAATTCCAGAATGGAGTTTGACGTTTCGAAAGTCAAGTAATCGATAGTCTGTAATCCAACCCCATATAGGGACGACCCTGTATATAGAAACGTAGTGACGGAGGTGCTCCTGCAACGATGACTAACCGTTGCTTTCCCTCTTTCCCTCTGTCCTTGCAGATGTACTGTTAGTGCCAGCGGACCCCAGCGACTCTAGTATGATGGTGGCGGACTTCGTGACACGACAGCAGAACGGTTCGCCGTTGAACGGCGAAATACCCGGCCAGAATCACCACGCCAACTCCAACATGCCCGGTAAGTGTTGTCCGGCCAACTGTGCCCCCTGATGGCGACGACGATGACGCTGGTTCCCCGCTGGTGTAAGTTCCCCGTGACTCATGCGCTGCCTCTGGGTTTCTTCTCGTCCCCTAAACAGCCCACAGTGCCTTGCTGATGAGTAACAACAGTAGCAACAGTAACAGCTCGGGCCGCGCCAGCCCGCACACCTCGTCCGAGTCGGAGTTCCCGCAGAACGGGTACGAGCTGGCGGCGCACCTGAAGCGCAAGGAGCTGTTCTCGCAGCGCAAGCAGCGCGAGTTCATCCCGGACAACAAGAAGGACGACAGCTACTGGGACCGGCGGCGGCGCAACAATGAGGCAGCGAAGCGATCGCGCGAGAAGCGCCGCTTCAACGACATGGTCCTGGAGCAGCGAGTGGTCGAGCTGACGAAGGAGAACCACGTGCTGAAGGCACAGCTGGACGCGATCAAGAGCAAGTACAACATCTGCGGCGAGAACCTGGTGAGCGTGGATCAGATCATGGCGACGCTCCCAACCAACGAGCAGGTCCTGAGCTCGACCAAGCGCGTGAAGCTATCGAACGGTGGCGGCGCAGGCGGCCGATCCACCAGCCCCGGTGGCCAGTCCGTCTCGATGTTCCCGCTGTCACGCAGTCCCTCCCGCCAGCGGACCGCTTCACCGACGCAGTCGGATCCGTCAGGACCGGCCGCAGCCTCCGTCACGTCCGATGGATCCCCGCATCTACAGCTGGCCGGGCAGTCGCAACCCTCGCCAACGACCTCCTCACAACAGGCGCCAGTCATCCACCCGAACCCGAACATTGAGTCGCCCCCGCCACCCCAGGGTGGTGTGGCGTCGCCTCCGGTCCACTCCTCGACCGGGGCGATCCAGCACACCGGCTCCCTGCCGGTGCACGCCATCTACCGATCCGGCACGTCCGCGATCATCGAGTACGAACGGAACAACGAGCTGATCCACGGGAAGCTGGGACACGACGGTGGGGGTTCTCCTCCGCTGAACGGACGCAGCCCCTCGCAGATACGCCTGGAGCTGCTGGAACGCAACCTGGACCTGGATCACCAGCATCATCACCTCCATCAGCAGCAGCTCGGGCAGCACGGGCAGCAGCAGCATCACCTGCAGTCTCACCACCATCCGCTGCATCATCAGCTGCAGCCGTCGCACCACCACCACCACTATGGCCACCACCACCAGCGGGAGGTGATCCGGGAGTCGGTGATCGATCATCGTGGCGATCACCACCACCCCAGCGCTCTTCAGCATCATCAGCTGCAACAGCAGCAACAGCAGCAACAGCAACATATCCATCACTCCAACCACCACCACCGGGTGCTGGCGGCCAACGGTGGCCACGAGCTGGTGGTGGACGACCGTGACGATCGCTCGCCATCGCCCCCACCACCCCAGTCCGCGGCGACCCGCTTCGGTTCCCCCACGACGACCACCAGCCACGCCGCTTCGCCACCGGCAGCCACGGCCGCTACCTCCAGCACGAGTCCTTCCGGTTCGGCCGGATCTCCTCCGGCCCACCTGCCGCTGGCGGCCCATTCGCACCACTTCCCGTCGCATCACCACCCACACCAGCACCACCCGCACCACCTACACCACCCGTACGTGGTGGGTGCAACGTCACCGTACGCCAGTTCCTCCACGTCATCGCCGCCCGCTTCGGCTGCGGCCGTGGCTTCGCTTCCCGCCAGCTACACGACGGTGGCGGCGGCTGCTGCCGTTGCGGCGTACGCAGCCGGTGGCCTCTACGGAGGCTCACCACCCCGGCATCATCCCGCAGAGCTCCTGTCACCGAGCGCAGCCCTCACGCTGACGGCCAACGTGCTCAATCTGAGCCGCCGGGCACCGTCCCCTTACGACACGGGATCTCCGGCCGCCAGTGGCAGTGGGGCCAGCCCACCCCGCAGTGCATCATCCGGCGCGGAAGATGAACCGGACGTGCGAGACTCCGGGCGGGAGCTCCACGAGCACGCCAACAGTCTGCCGGTAAAGCTGCGCCACAAGTCACACCTTGGCGATAAGGATGCGGCCAGCGCTCTGCTGGCGCTGCAGAACATTAAACAGGAACCGGTCGGATCGCTGCGATCGAGTTCACCCTCGTGGGATGACGGTGGATGCTCGTCGGACGAACGTGACTCGGGCATCTCGACGAACGAGTGGCCGACGAAGGCGGAACAGAAGATGATGCCTGCGTCACCGCCACCAGCGGCCAGCTCCAGCAGCGCCGGAGGGACGGCGATCGCTAGCACGGCGGCCATGATGGCGGCTGCAGCCGCTGCCGCCGCCGCTGGGAAGATCACCTCCATCCCGGCGTCGGTCGTGATCAGCAAGAAGACGGAGGAGAACATTCACCTGCAGTCGAAGCTGGCGCGGCTCGAGTCGGAGGTGGCCACCATCAAGAACATGATGATCTCGAGCACGGCCGGCAGCGCGTTCGGTGTGACGGCGGCCGCCCAGTAGCAACCGTCGGGACGACGCCGCACGGGCTGAGCGGGATGAGTTCCTACGGGCCACGGGGCCCAAGGAGGGCCGGAAAGGGGCGAAGACAGAGAACGGAGGCGGCCCCAATTATGTTAGTGGGTTAGCTGCTCGGATTGGAATTTCTCTACCCTGGGCCGCCGGCTGCGTGTGGAGAAAGTTACGACAACTCTTAGGCAGGCAGGAGGCCCCCACAACCGCGTCACCCTCGATAATGATCGAAGTGTGCCGTGGTTGCCACGACGAGAAGAGAAAGCGCGGCGCGGCGCAGCGGTCTTAACGACGAGTCAAGTGTATCGCCTGGCTTCCCTCTCTTTCCCTCGCGGCATTTGCCGGCGTCTTCGACGGTTTTTGCCGCGAAAGTGCGAAGAAAGTCGCAAAGCAGAAACCGGTCAACTCCGCGTGAGGTGGGCCGCCGGGCCCCCCCGGATTGCCGAGATGCAGCAGATACAGGAGAGTAGAACGAAGAGCGTGCATATATTTATTTCGGAGTAAGGTCCGGAAGGGCCAGAACCGAGACAAACACAGGCCGCCGATGCGGGGCTCGTCCTTGTGTTGAGCAAACAGTATTTTCGGCTCTAGAAGGGAAAGTGTGTCCAGCAGAACTGTAAATGTGAAAACCGAACTACATCAATCCTATCTAAACTACACGCGCTAAGGTAAAATGTATTGTTTTTATACAAATTGTGTAAACAGTGCTGAAACATTGAAAAGATAATGGAACACGTGGGAACTAGGCGAAGAAGCGGAGCGGAGGACACAACAATTAAACATACTCTCAGTCCATGTATGATAATCGTTTAGCGTAAGGCAAACAAACGAAATGCAACTGGTTAAACAAGGGAAAACCAACAGAAAGTATATAGCTAGAGAGAGGGCGAGAGAGAGCGAAGGAGAGAGTGAGCGAGCGCGATGAAGATTGTGTAAAGATTATGCGAGTGATAAACGCGCCCATGGTTTTGCCGGGGATGAAAGGAACGTTTTATATTTATCTTCAGGGAAGATTATCCTAGCGTTTACTACTCTAAACTCTAATAGATAGCATTGGTTTAAGTGACGAGATTAGATGCCTAAGCTAAGGTCCTTTAAACATTAGACACGTAACACTTATCAAACACACATGGAACAACGCCCATTTGCCGATTCCCCAGGAATCGGACCGGATTTATCATTTATGCTGGCGTCCGGGCAACGCACTTGGAACACAGTTCAGGGCCGACAAGGAACAGAAAGCGAAACCAGCAGAGAACCAAATTGACCACCAGAAAACAAACCTTTTGTGGTGTGGCTGGAATCATACCACTTAAAACATGAAAAAAGAAACAGAAAAAAAAACTATGGAAAACCGGAGGAGCAAACTTTTTCGGAAATGTGATATAACGTAGGTTTGGAACTGTTTTACATACATTCATTATGACGCCCCTCCTTGAGATCCCTTCTACTACACACATACAGACACACAGAGTGGGACCAGCGTGTTGGCGGGGCAGTTTACTGCAGGAGCGCGGGCCACCGTCTAGCGCACTGGCGCAGAGCCCGTATTTTATGCTTTTAATGATGATGATTATTCCCAATGATCCGGTGTACACAGCTTGGTACACATGTGTGTTGTTTTGTTTGGTTTTTACATTTACTATTTGCTATTTGCGGTTTTCTTTTTATTACTATTATTTTAAGTATACATAGCGCATAGCGTCTAGCGGCGCTCCAGAGCGCGCTAAACTATCTATCGGTAAGTTAATTTTTTCTTCCATGGAATAAACAGTTTCACCACGTGAACGCAAAAGTATGTCATTGTTAAACTGCTACAGTTACGGAGCAAATTAGGGCGACTGCATTACAGTTGTGTGTACACTGTAAGTTTCGTAGGAGATAAGCTCAGATTTTTTTTCTCTGCGTATGTTAATGTGTAAGGATGATTACCCCATAGTTGCTGAGCTAGTTGTGTCTGTTTTTAATAAGTTTCTCCATTTGATGCAGGACGAAAAATGCAAAGAAGGAAAATCCTTTTTTATTTATTATATTTTTTATACAAAACAAACATGATAAAGAAAAATAAAAATTATTAAAGAAATCAACAAACACGTCTCTCTACTGTAATTGTGTACCAACTGAGAAATCCTGGTTATGAGTGAACAATCACAACAATGTTGTACCGATCGAATCAAATTGAACGAGAAGAGAGAAATGGTGAGGCACTTTGAACAACAGTTTGCATGCCCGTTTGTATTAAAATCATTTTTACTGGATTTGCTTTTACTTTTTACTTTTTACTAATTACTTACATGACTGGTTTTTGCGAAAACAAAAATTAATGAAAGAAAGGTGTATGCTAAATGCAGTTTGTCCGGTTGTCGGCCCCTACCGTTAGTATTCCAAGGCGCGTTCCGTCTTTTTCTTGTTCACCGTATTTTTGCGATGTTATGATTTATTTATGTCACCTACTATTATTTTTATAACTTTTGTAAGATTATTTTATTCCATTCGAAAGATGAGAAGAAAAACAATATGGGAAATGCCGCGATATTTTTTATATCTGACAGAGCAAAAGTTTACTAGCGTGTTAAACAAACTACTACAACATAATTTGTATCAAATTTTCCTATTAAATAAACAAAGTTTTTTTTTCAAACAATACATTGTAAGTGTGGAGCTTAACAGTACATTTATATCACTTCCTTTACCCATTTTCTGGTCTGGGAAAAAATGTTTGTCACTTTCCACTCCAACATTCCGCATGTTTCTGGCTATGCTGCTGTGGAGATAACGTTAGTTTGGTGACAAAGCTACCGAATGTAACATTATGGGTAAACATGCAGATTAAACTAATGTTTAGCAAACTGAAACATTTCGAAAATGTTTTGATAGTTATTGCTTTTTGTGACTTCATGCACTTGTTTATTTCTAAACTCACGTCTCACGTAACCACAAAAACCCCTCGATTAGTGTATCTTTTGCAGAGGTGCATAATTACTAGCGTTGCAAGGTGCATAGCTGACCAAACTGCCTTAGAAGTTTGATAGCAAATCAGTGTAGCAGGAGGAGCAAAAAAAGGTCCTAATGTGTTACGTGTTACATGGAACGGAATGAATCGGGCTGCTGATACGAAAAGAGCACAAAACCCAAGCCGCGGCGAAAGTAAGTAACCTTTCTGTAAACCACCCGAAAAAAGCTCCTCCCTTTCATGGCGAAGGCGTTTTTCTGCTGGACAGTTCGCCAGCCCCCCATCAAGAGCACACTCTTCGCGCCGTCACGGTGCAGCACATCAAATGCTGGAGCCGGGTTTGGAGTCGGCGATCACGTTGCAGCGCAATCCGAAGTCACATTGCACGGAAGGTGATGCGCGTGGCGTCTATTCTGCTCGCAATCGCGAACGTGCGTTCCGTTCTCGGGCCGGTGCCGATGTGCCACTTACGCGATCGACTGACGTTGATAAGCACGCGGCCCACGGAATCTCCCCGAAGCTCGCTTTCTTCGGCAATCTTTTCGCGCGCCGTCATTTTTTACTCTGTCGCCAAAAACGGGGAAGATTTCTTCGGTTCGGACATATGTTCGTGGCATGTGGATTCGGAATCGCACCCTTCCGCAGGGGGCTATGCCATGCATGAGTGGAACCGTTTTTTGTGCTGTCCTGGAGTGGTTCACGCAATATCACACTAAACATAGTTTGACACGGGTTTGGAGCTTTAATGAGAGTCCACACTTTGAATGCTCATTTCTTTACACGAATGAAAAATATATTTATATCGTTTATATTTTAGTAATTGATTTTTGGTTAGTACCTATGTTTTATTGTAGCATGTTTCTTTTTTAAAATAAACTAACCGAAATAGCAAATATTCGTTCTCCCAGAAACATTTCCTACTATTTCTTTTAGAACAGGGATACTTTTTTATTCGAAGCACTGTGCATGTAAGGATCATTTGGTTTCGACACATCAAAGGCCCAATATTGGCCCTTATTTTTGAGCTATTCCTCGGGCAACAAATCAGCTCCCTGAAAGCGTTACTGCTCTGCAAAAAAATACGCCTATGAACGGACAACGCGATCCGTAAAACTCTGGCGTGAGTCTCGCCTGAGCCGGAAGTTGACTCGCGCTGGCCGGGGCGTTCGACCCAAAACATCCGCCCAGCGACACACAAACACCAGCAGCCACCAGCACACGGAACAAAAAAACCCCAAAGGAACCACCGCTTTCAACCGATGGACATACGCAGCCAAGGGTGACGACGTTGATGCCGTAACGACCCAGCATAACGAAGGCGTCCGAGCCCGAAGGGGTTGGCCATTGGCTCCCTTCGACCGAAAACCGAAAAGACCTTGTCCGGTGCCGTTGACCCAATTTGTGTTCCTCGGGGTCACCGCTCGTTATTGCGCCCTGCCAGCCGAACCCGAGCTTCAGCAACAGTCGTCGCGCAGGAGGGGTCCGTGGGTTCCTTCAAGCCGTCTGTGGATCGTTGAAGGGACCGCCGGCCAGTGCTGGTTTGGCCCAACCGATTGGGGATGGTTGGATTAACTACGTTACCGGTCGACATGGTTAGAATAAGTGTGAGGTAAATAAAATAAATATTTAAAACTTCAGATCATGGTGTTTCCGAAAGCTGTAAGCTAATATACCTCAACTAACAACTAATATACAGAGTGGTTAAAAATGCGTGCACTTTTTCATTTTGTTATAAAAGAACGGCTAAATATTATACGATGTTTGAACTTTTATTCGAAAGGTTAATTCACTACATTGTTTTATGTAAAACAATTTTGGTAAAATGTTTACCACGATTGGCTTAGCAGCAGCTTATTCGGTCGATCTATTTTTGAGTACATTTTCGATTGTATCTGGCCCTATTTCGGCAATAACAACTTAAATGTGCGTCTTGAGGTTGTCAATAGTTCCTGATTTGTTTGCATAAAATAATATCGATTGTGGCTGTCACAGTATGGCACGTAGCGCCGTCCTGTTGAAACCAAATGGCGTCCAAGTCCTCAGCTTCAATTTCAACGAAGAACCAATCAACAACAACAATTATGAACCAGGAACCAACAACAATTGTGCTTATTAACATAGCCAACGAGGTGGAAATGAGCTTCAATGAAAAGTGCTTTTGACGAATGAGTTGACGACCTACCACTTTAGAAATAATGTTTTCATATTTCCCAATTTTCTGCACCCAAAATTGTATTTTATACATAAATGATAAGAATCAACCTTTCAAATAAAAGTTCAAGCATAAAACAACATTCAACCGTTTTTTTTATTATAACCAAATGAAAAAGTGCACTCATTTTTTATCACTCTGTATAAGCGTGAATATTGTCCTGGCACCGTCAAAACAGTACCGTAGAGTGGCTAGAATCTGTGACATTGATGTTTCCGGTAGCGTCATGGGTTGGGCTAAGTGTTACTTACAGTGACATACTAAATACGCATTAATTCTACTTTATGTCCTGTTACAGGAGTCAGTGTTGGCACCGTGCTTCCATCCAGCACTGATTCGTGGCACAACCACTAAGCTTTCTGGTTGTTTAGCGACGTCAAACAGCTTCGTCACTTGTTGAGGTGGGCGTCCGTGTCTGTTTAGCGCTCATCAGTCACACGCAGGGGCACGCCCGACGTAATTTGAGCCTCATCCATCCCCTCCGCTGCTGCGGTGATAGTGATCAATAATGTCGGTGTTTACAAGTTTTGCGGGCTGATGGCGCACAAATTTATGTTTTGCATCCGACCGTCGTCCGTGTCGGCACGAGCGCTGGGGCGGTTGTGTAACGTGCGGCCCTTCCCGGTCAACGCCGGCCGATCGACCGTTGCTCCCACGTGAGCTTCGTGCCCGGGAACGAGAGTGCCACACGTGAGCAGCGGCGGCTGCTTAGAATGCCTGCCTAGTGACCGCAGAACGCGGTTCCCGTGCCGATGACGAAGTGCATTCCACGGCGTGCTCGGTGTGACGCGATGCATTGCAACAAGGCTTCATTTCCGGTCGGTTACGGGACGGTATTTTTCAAATTGATTCTGATTATTTTACTTTTGTAAGTAAAATACATTTGAAAGGTAACTATATTTCAAATCACACTTGAAACGAGTTTTGCCATTCATGTCCTTGGGAACATTTTCCAAACATTTTCCTCTTCGGAACGTTTACAGAATGCAAAAGAGCCCACTTTTTGTCTACTTTAAGCAACCATCGCGAAGTCGAGTCGTGAGTCACGCAGAAGGCTTTATCGGGTCGCTAAGAAAAATAAGCCCAAGCCTCTTCGGTCTCCGGTCTGGAAGGGATGGAAAATCACAAACCACAAACCATCGTCGGTGCCGCCAACGAAAAGCGCTGCGATGAGCGGGTTGCACCAGCAAACGATCGCCGATCGTCGGCGTCGCGCGAAGAAAGCGCCCAGCGCCCGGAGAAAAGTAGAAAGCGAAAGAAATTTAGGTTAAGTGGTCGAATGAATGCAGGCAGAGGCAGAGCGAACGGAGGTACACGAAGGATGAACACGAAACGATCGCACGATCCGTGAGGGGAGAAAAAGAGACGCACGAGCCCCGCCAGAGCTTATCGGAGATCTCGTCTTTCATCGAGCAAATGTTCGCGGGCGCGGTTAATTTTTTCCCTTAATTTGGCACATCAATCAATTTTCGCGATCATGCCCAACGAATCCGCGATGAAGGGCGCTCCACGGTGAAGTAACATCCGCTGGAAGACATATTTATGGAAAACAATTACAAAACCTACGCGCGGTAATGGGTGACTTTATGGTTGGCGCGCCGCGTTAGTTAGTCCGCTGCGTGAAGTTATGGCAATTGTTTTCTCCCGTTATTTTGCAATCGACCGATGGTACGTACAGTGTTTTCGATTTCTCGTTTGTTTGTTAGATAGCTGTGGCGGGCTGTGTACGGAGTGTTCGAGCTCATTACGAAAGGCAATAGCTGTTCCTACAGATGATCGGTTTAACTGGATCGGTGTGAGAACCGTTACAATCATCCGACCATTAAAAAAAACAGTCACTAACAGAAGGGCGCTGTAAACATTTGGTGATTTGAAGGCAGGTTTGCTAACAATTCATTAAAGCAACAGAAATGATCTTCACCATCACGATCGCCATCTGATGAAAGGGCGAAAATAATTATCGTGGCACATAAATATCCGTTTTTCGAATTCGAACCGATATCGTATTCGAATTGGCACAACCCAAACTTTTTCATTGAATTTTAAGCGGACCGCACTTCTTATGGCATTCCTTGCATTCAACATAGTTGACAAAATCGTTTCAAGGACAAACTTGGGAACGTTTGATCAAGCTGGATCCTTTCTGACTTGTTTTGTTCGGTCAAAAAATATCAAACATCTACAGCGTTTACGATTGTTTTAGCCATTTTATATTAATTTATTTATGTATTTAGTGTTTTTGTTAATTTTCCCGCTTTGTTTAAAAACAACGGCACGCCGGTCGTTAAATGATGCCCTCCTGGCCACCGGTCACGCGGGAAATCGCATCCCGACGAAAGGGACACGCGAAAACGTAATCGATGTAATCGAAGAAAGCGGCCACGAAATGTCTCTCGCAATACTTTCTCCATTGTGAAACGAGATTTTTCCACCGCCAAGAAGGTGGCGCGGGGTTCCTGGTAATGGATCTTCGTCCGCCGCCGTCGGAATGACGGATCTGGTCCCGGGCCCGGTTGTTCTTCGGGCCCGACCCTCTCTGGGGCTCCGCCGACTCAGGCTCTTGCTGCGATCGTGCCGCAGAAACGGCCGCTGTGGCCATCTTTCGCTCGTAACAGGCTCCGGCTCGGAGTCCCCGGGCCGGTGGCCCGGCCTTTCTCCTACACCGCACCATCTTTTACACACGCGATCCGGCAACAACAACAAGTTTGACCTACATACTTTCTTCTTTCACTCGGTGCGGATGTATCCGCTCGTTCCCTTAGTTGGTGCTTTCTTTTTGCCTTTGTTTCCCATTTCGTTTCTCTCGTTTGTGCGTCTGTGTCTGTGTACTTGTTTTATCTCTTTCTCCTTTTCCTTTTTGTTCTTCGTTGTTTCGCTTATGTTTTTTGCTCGTTTGTTATTCTCTCTCCATCTCTGTCTGCTCTCGGTTTGTTTTTTGTTTCGTCCTTCTCTTCCATTGCATGGGTCGCCCGTGCCGTTTGGCGTAGCTTTACGCGTTCTTCGCGGTTCGTTAAGCACACTCCGGTTCCGAAAGAAAGCGGCGAGTGTAATGGAAGTGATTGCGCGGCCAGCGGTTGGCGGGGTGGCAAGTGACGTGATTGGGGCATTACAAAATTAATTATTCCGCGCTACAGTGACTTCATCAGTTGGCATCAGTATCGCCGCACCATTCTGCCTACCATTACTCCGCAAAGGGTGTCTGTGTGGCCTATTGTGGATTGGTAATAGCTGCAAAACGCGATGCTTCACTAAGAGAAACGGCACCGGTGGCTTACCCTCTTTTCACGTTTGTTTTATTTGTGTGTTACATTTGTTATGATCTCTTTTAGTGTGGTGTATCAGTTTTACTCGGCACTACTCGTTATGTCTTTTCTATTCATTACACCAGCAAGTACCGTCGGGATGTTCACTGTTTTTATTTACTTTTCTTATTTTTGTAAAAACGTATTTTGTGAGTTTACTTATCGAACGTTCAAACGGTATTTTTTATCTGTTGAAACGGTCAGTGTTAACTACTTAAGCTTTTCCATTCAAGATGATCCTTTCAAGTTGTTATTTGTTAGTCGAACTGCATTCAACGAACTTTCTTATAGAAATCGATCAGAAACTTGATCAGTGCAGCGTTGGCGAATGATATACGGAAGAACAACCGTTTTAAACGTTCGTATTATTAGCATCAATGATGTATCAGTTAAAAATAATAATATAATTTAAATGATGATAAATCAAATCAGAAGTGTTTATATAGTTTTATGTCACAAAATTGGTTCTTTCTTATATAAAAACACAAACTGACATAAAGTGAAAATGACTAACCATTGAAACAACAAAAACATAAATATGTCATCGTGGATGCAGCGATACAAAAAAAAACCGCAGCGCTAACGATCTTTATTCATTTTCTTTCGCCTCTTCTGCTCGATCGCGAAAGTAGGTTTTCCCTTGCGGGCTTCATCTGGGAGCGATCGGAAGTGGTGCGAAGGGATCCAGTGGATCATTATTCGCTGGAGAGCATAGCGGGGAAAAAAACTGCCGACCACAGCGCTCAACGACGACGATGCACGACGGCGACGAGGCAATAGATGGCAGCATAGATACGCTATGCGGTGCCGCCATGCACGGCCTGTTCAATGGCACGGCCTCGGTAGGGAGCCCTGTGAGCCACCACCCCAGTGGACCCAGTACCCAACTGACGTAAAACCGGCTCGGGCTCGGCACACCAGGCCGGAATCGAGGGCATTAGGGAATGGCACCGGCGAGAGAAAAGAAAAGTTGACCTCAAAACGAGCGCCACGGTTCGCTGCGCTGCGTTTCGAGCTGCTCGGTGGAGAAAGGTTAGGGCCGCCACCACCCACCGGAGCGAGGCCGGATCAGGGTCAGGGCGGAAGGACGGGTGGCCGTTGAATTGTCACACAGACAGATTTCTAGGTTAAACCCGCGGCTCGGGGCTCGTCGTTGCAGTCAGTGGGTTTGGGTTATGGTTTTTCGTTTCCAGATTTATGCTTCGTGCCCTGCCCCGTGGCCCGATGCTCAGAGCTGTGTGTTTTGAGTCTCTGCGCCTGAGAACACAACCAACCCGTGGATCCGGCTTCGTTAATCGAAACCGTGGAGAATGTAAGCGGAGTGACGTCGTCGGCTAATTAATCCACGTTGGTTGCATCTCCGATGCAGTCTCCGGATGCAACCGGAGACGATGCGCCGACAATGTGACACAATTGTACCGTTAACCACCTCTATCTCCGGGGACCTACGGGAACTGCGCTGCTTCGGAAGAATGCTGCGTGGGCATTGGCGGTTGGATCGTTTTGTGCTGCCAACATGCAATCGGAGTGACGGAATTGACGATTCACTTAAAATGTTAAGCAAACAAACGAATGATCTTTTTGAACTTATCTAAAGTAAAGCAAAAAAATCGTCCAATAAACAGAGATCCAGGGAAGTCGGTATAAACAGTTGAGACTGAGTTGTAAAATTTAGTTTATTATAGATATCAGTCGAGCTAATTCAGTGAGTCGCATAATTTACTTGAATGGTTATTGCCTCAAATAGCACCCAACAGATTATCCACCTTTAAAGGCAGAACATGGTGCGTCTGACAAGGAAACGCTTCGAAACAATTAACCGGCAGCTCGCGAATGGCCGATAGCATCGCCCTCAGCAGTTGGTCCATAACGAGCAGCATGATTTAATTCAATTAACCCAGGCGCATTTGCTCCAATGGTGGGGACCTTCAACTTAAAAGAGTCTTTCGCAGACTCTGTGTGGAAAGGCACACGAAGGTGAGATCCAGAGCGTATGATTATGCAAAAACCACCGATCTGAGCTGATGGCAGATCGGCAGTTTTACCAAACAGGCTTCAGTGAAGCACATGATCGTAGAATAAATTCCGGCTGTTCGTGGTACCCTATTTATGTTCCCGCGTTTATTACTTCCTCTGTGGGGTTGAACCACTTATTAGTGATCGGTAGTAAAGCACCAGAGCTTGGTCATATTTAAAAAAAAAGTTGCCCGCACGGTGCGAAATTCTCGATTGGCTGCCTCCGATCGGTCAGGAACTTTCAGTTTTTCCGGCAAAGCCTCGGTACGGCACACATTTTCCCCCCACGGGTGAGTGCCCAGAAAGCTTTCGCCTGCGATCGCGCACGATATCTACGCACCCATCGCGCGGTGAGTGCGGTGCGTCGCACGTGAGCTCCAGCAGCTTTGAACTTGAACTTTAGGTGCGTGCGCCGCGAGTTGAGCCACTCACTGGGGAGTTGAGGGGGAGCCCGTCACATTCGTGATGCGTGGTCAGAAAACTGGTGGTGGCTCTCTCTCTCTCTGTCTCTCTCTCTCTCTCGCTCTGTCGACGGAACGCCGATCGTGATCGTGAAAAAGAAGGAAGGAAACCGGCCGGCTAATGCCTTCACCGTGTGAACTCGCGCACGGGCGCCCGAGCATAGCCTCGAACTCGACCGCGGTGGCCAGTGACATTTGCGCCAATGGCACGGTGATCGTTACGCGCGGTTACGATTCGGTTGCGCCTTGTATGGCGTAAAATGTGAAGGCATCCGATGGAGCGGTCGCAACAGGTGAGAGTTGTGACTGGACTGTGGCCGACGCTAAAACAGGCGCAGTTCGCACGCCGTTCACTGTCACACCGCGTTGTAGATTGCTACGGCACGTTTGGCACCACGTTAAACTAGTTAAACTAGATCTCTGGACTTTGTGGAGCCCATTTTAGGTATTTCGATTTACGCTTAGGATATGCCAGGGAAAGCGTTGCAAAATAATAAAATGTAATGTGTTATAAGCATGTTGCATCAGCATTTATGACGAAAATGTTTGTTCGAAGTTACCTGAAAGAAATTAGCGCAAGTGAGAAATTATCATGCATTTCGTGTTGCATAACTTTTTTGGTAAGATTTCCTTGGGGAACTTAAAATTTGGAGCTTCAAATAACCACACAATACAATTCTTGTGCATTACCTTCAACCTTGGTTTTGAATAAGCGCAAAATAAAATTAATTGCAAAACACAAAATGGTTGCAATGTGCGTTGGCGAATGAAATGCAGCATGATTTTAAAATTTAATGGTAGATATTTTGTTCCAAACTCTCGTTTCGTGGAATGCGGAAAAACATGTTTCACCTTTCCACCGGAAAATCAATCGCCAAAGCCTTTATTGCAACATTGTCATCCACTTGGAATATGGCAACAATGGAACCTGGAACGAACCGGCGTTGGCAACGCAGCGCGGAATTGCAACCCTCGCCTGGTGGCCTAAATATTTAATGAAATTTCATATCCCTCGCGCGAGAAGGGAGGGTGAATGGGGAGCACATAAAAACGCAGAATGCAGCCGGCCGAGTGTCGCGCGCGCGAAAGTAGAACATACCCGCCGTGCCAGCGCCGGTACGTACTATATTTAATTCATGCAAAACGTGGGTCCGATGGTGGAGGAAGCCACGGGAATGATCCACTTTGGCCGCGTTTGGCCACCTCCTACGTACTGTGAACGTGCGCCCGTGGGCGAGGAGCCGCGTTCCTCGACCCCACAGCCCCCCTTCGCGATCCGTCACTGGCTTCGCTGGGAGCTCTGCCCACCGTGACACCGTTTACTTACCGTCGGGCCTATCGGGTAGTCGCAGAGACTTTCTCTCAACGAACGACTCTTCGGCCGGCGAACAGACCGGCCCCAAGTCGAAAGGCGATAAAACAACATCTTTGCGCGGTTCGCGGGAAAATCTCGGCTGGAAGAAAATGAAGATAGAAAAGAGAAATGAAGAGATATTTGGAGAAAGAGAAAATGAGCCACTTTGCACGCACGCACGATCGGCGGTTCGATTGACTGTTTATCGCTTAGTCGGTGTTTTCCACCAGGCGGTGTTATGAAACTGAGAAGGGATATGATGTGGCACAGCTGTGCGGTTAATTGTTAGATCATTATCTGTTACATCGGCCGATAACCCATTATGAAAAAAACGATGGGCCGTGCGCTGTCGCTATCGGATCGGATTCGAGCGCTAAGCCTAAGCAATCAATTAAAGTTGAATCGATAAGGGCATGTGGTGCGATGAATTTGATGAATTCACGGACATGTAAACATCTCTATTCTATGAAAACGGAAGCATCTACCACCTACCAGATATATCCACAAATGGTTATAAAATGTTAAGCTATTAACAGCAGACCTAATTTTAATTATGTATGCACTCATTTTTCCCTATTTACGTGGCTTCATCACACAACACGGACGTATGAACAAACGTAAAATGAGGCTGGAGCAATTCAATTTGCAAAGTTATTAATTTCTGAGTAGCATAAATAAGTAACGTAAATGTTCGATTGACAAGCACCGGGCTCCGGTTGCGTTGCGTGAAATTCGTTCCGTTACTACCGATGGCTGCATACATAATTTTCCACCTTCGCCGGGTGGGTTCCAGCGACTTAATTAATTTTTTAAACATTCCCACCCAGCAACCGAGAGCGAGCACGCAACGTGAATGAACTGGATCCGTGCAGGGATGCCGTTACACAAATGTAAATAACGAAACCATAGATGTAGCAACTGCCGAAGCTCACGTGGCACGGCGCACGATCAGCTGCAATAAAATTGCGAAAACAAAATTCTACCCACCGCCCACTTCGGAGGCTGAATCCGGCCAGACGGGACAGACCCCAGTTGACGATTGGATTGCATAACTACAACACTCGCATGAATGATGTTACACTCTTCAAACGGCGACGGAAAAATCGACCGTCAAGGGGCGACGAAGACGATGTAAGCCTTATCGGTGGACGGAAGATGGCCAGCCGTCGGTGGCGGTCTCTTATCGGTCACTAAACACTACGACGACTAGGGTGCGATGGAGTCCGGTTGATAATTGTTACTTAATAGTGATGAGTAGACGTCTGGTCGATTGGTTATAGCAACAGTAAAAGTGGTTCATTGATTCGTTTTTGAACAGGTTGGAAATGTTCCCAGTGGATTGCATACTTAAATGATTTCTTTACTATTTAAATCAGATGCTTGATGAATATTTTCGTTCCGTTTCTTGCTCTTGCAAGCTTTTGTTTATTGAAGGAAAGTAAACCAAGAAAAAAACCAAAAACCAAGAAAGTACTGAATAATGAACTCAATTATACTCAAATACGACATACATATTATTACCATTTCAAATATTGTAGTTCAATTTTTGAACGATAGATGGAATTATATTTAAAAAAATAATGAAGTTAACATTGCTTAACGCATGTCAAGAATTATAAACTAAAAACTGTAATTTTAACTTAAGCCCTAAACAAGAACTGTGCACAAATGACTACATTCAAGTTGATCCTGGCTTCGAAGTGAAATCACTCTAACCGCAACGAATTAAAGTGTTAATTCATTTCAAACTACAACATATCTGTTTAGGCTTGTTGTGAATCAACCTGTCTCAAAAAACATGCTGAGCTCGCGGAACCGATTACCAAACACCAGGCGTCCCCATGCATGGGTTCTGAATCAGTTGCATCATTGATCGTTGTTTTGAGACCGTGGCATCGGAGGCGCATTAAGTTCGCCGCAGAGTATGCTGTCAAGCCCCCTGGCTGGCGATGTCGCAGCATATCAACAAGGCAGCCTCTGCAGACGGTGGGCTCGTGCCGGGCCAGAGCACGTCTAACGTCAACACAGCCTCTACCACAATGGGCCGTCGGTTTTCGTAAACAGCGCATCATTGATGGTTGGCCTCCAACGCTCTCAGCCTTAGTTACGTTCGCAGCAACATGTTGTGCATAGATTGCACTTTGCCAAGCCAAACATACCAGTCGGTGGCCACGGCGGCACCTAGGCGTGTATATGTGTGCGTTTCTGGACCTCCACGCGAGGTTTGCGTCAAACAGACCTCCGCAGGTTGTCGCCGGCCGAGATAGCGGAGAGTGAAACCAAACACCAAACAAACATTCCGCGGAAAACCGCCTGGTCCGGGTTGCAGAAGAAAGGTGACCCTTGGTTCGCGGTCAGTTCGCGATGACCGCACCAATGTCGAGACCACACCGCCCGAGGGTTTGTGTAACGGTCAACAAGGTCCGACCGCAGCCCTGGACGGCATGGTTACGTTACTTTTGTACGCTTCTTTGGATCGGCCCGGCGCATCAAACAATATGCTGACCGTGATGGGGTGTGTAAGGTAAATGACATTCAAACCTATAGGATATTGCAACACTAATTTCAGTAGTTAAATTACCTATCATTCAGCGAAGCGATAGGGTGTGTGGTTCGAACTAGAAAATTAACTCCATGATCTCTTCATTCATAATTTGCATTGAAACAGTTGATGATGATGAGTCTCACCTCAACATAGGTTTGAGATAGGCGAGAGAGTTATCGTTGTGATAATTATATTTCAAAAGATTTTAAAAAATTAGGTACGAAGTGTTGGCATCGTTGCAAGACACTCTAGAACACTCTGTCTGACTCTAATCCATGCATACAACGGTATCCAGCCATTTGCATAAAGAGAAAACGCATACGGAACCTCTCTCCGGATTGCCCCCGTAAAATCCCCAGATCTTTCAGTGTACTACTAAGAACGGCCGTAATTAAATTTATCTAGAACATTTACGGTAGCATCAATAAAATCATCAATGGACTAATTTAATGCACCTGTCCCACGGTAGCACGAGTGCACCGAGAGTCGTTCTATTGTTGAGTGTTGCTTCGACTGTCCGCTTTTACGCGCGCGCGTCTCAAAAATATGTTGTATCATTCATGAACACTATATTATTATTTTACATTTTGTTAAAGTTAAATTAATTATTTAATTAGTTAAATTGGAACAGTTGAAAATGGTTTTCGCATTGAAACCTATAAAACGGAAGCAAAAATGAATGAAGTGAAGCAAAAATCTACTTAATTTCAACCTCAAAACACATTTAACGGACAAGAAACTCTTACAAAAGTAATGGAAGAACTAAATGGAAATAGTAAAACTTTATGAGAGTGAATTCGATGATTGCATGGTGGAAATGGCTACAAATTGATAACGATGGTAGAAACAAAAAAAAGATAAAACTAAAAGGGACAATTTCCACTAATTCTAGTGCAAGTCCTTAACCGCCCTGTGAACCAAACCCATACGGGTAGGTTGGGGTCACGGCCAAAGAGGCGACTGCGGCCTTGGGCAGTGCAAAAGACAACTGGAAAAAACTCACCCAAAACAATATCCGATATCGAAAGGAGGTGTTCTTCGCCGTAGCCGATGTTGTGTCATACACCATCATCATCATCAGTGGTAGCACCAGCACCGGCAACAGTATCATTGTTATTATCATCAGCCACCCATTATAACCACAGTAATCACAGCCCTGTACGGCCACGGCGGGGTGAACACCCCAACCACGACGAGCAGGCAGAGCAACCGGTTTGCCGTCCGGTGGCGTCAAAACACGGTCACTACGCCAGTGGACCTGGGACCGCCCTGGCCGGATGCCCGGAATGTGCCATGCGACCACAGGCCGCCGGTCCCTGGTTCAGTGTGTCACCCAGGTGGGATGCATAACCGGGTGAAGAATGAAGGGCAACATAAATGGGTTAGTGTTGCACCGATTGCACTGATTGCGCCGACATGTCGTCAGGTGCCTGGTGGAATCTGTGATTACAATCGATTGACACGGACAATAGATCTCGCCGTGGTTTAAATAAACTATCCATTTCAAGCTCCTTCGATTTTAGCACCCTATGCTCGGTTATGCTTCGATGGCTTTCCGGTTGAGCTCGGTCAAACCATTTGGCAAACATCAATGAACCCTCCCCGGCTCGCGTTATCAAGCACGCATGCTGTCACCTCGCGTTGATTGTCTGGCCGCGAGTGAGAAGAGCAATGCACGAGCTGGTATGGCTGGCCCAACATTCCTCGCTTATCTCAGCTCGGCGAGACTGACGATACATTGTCAGCCCAAATTCCAATTGATAGTCGTGTTACTTTCGTTTGTTTTTCCCCGTTGGACCATGTGGTACCCGTGTCTAGCAGGTGATAGCAATTTGACAAACGTTATGCAAATTCACGTCCGAAAATTGTCCACACGTCAAATGAGTGAAGGTCGATCGCGGTTTGGCGTGGGTTCCATTCAACCATTGACGTCACGCTTCTAGATTTTGATAAACGTTTCTATTTTTGTCTAACGGGTTTGCTTATTTTGTTTCGTTTTTCAATTAATTTATCTATCAGAGGGTATGTGGTTGGATTGGATTCAGTGTAGTTCAGGCTTAGCTTCATAGTTTTTGCATTTTATTACATTTTGTTGTTTGTTTTTTTTTGTTTTTCGCTTTTCGACTTTGCTCTGTTGCGTAAATCAATTATTAAATCATATTCTCAAACCCTTCGTGTATCCCTTCGGTTTCCTTCTCAAATAAATAAGCAACATTGTTGCATAATAAATAATGCTAAATCTCCTGATTTTTTTTCAAATCCCATAGTTTCAGGACCTTTATCTTCTCTGAGATAAGCAATCAATGAAACACCAGCAGTCCTATTCTCTCCGTCGGTGTTGATATAGTTTCAGTTATTAAAGCTACGGAGCAGCTCCTAATGGTGCCTTCCAGGCACTCCTGTAGTTAAAAATCTGTGCTGTTGTCTGGAAATGGACCAAACCAAGTTTCCCTCTTACGATGGCACCATCGACGTAACAGCCGGGACCGCGGACAGGGGGCAGCATTCGTGGCCTAATGGAATCGATAAATGGCACGTATGTGGCACGCCGTAAAAGGTAACATTCGGTCGTTTGAACCGAGCGTGGCCCCGGTCAAGGATGTAGATCGATTTTCGAAGGACACACGGTTGGTCGTTGCCCGCTTCAGTTGGCGGTTTGGGTATAGATGCGACTGGTCACTCACTGCGGCACTAGGCGGAAGCACTATCTGTTAGTCGTTACTTTTCTTAGCCACGGCCGCAGTCACAGCGAACGTGTAGTGGCCGGTGTCCAAACGGTTCCGGGGACCAGTTATGTAAGATCGTTTAGCGCCCCAAGCTGTCTTTCTGGCGGTGATTGATGGGCATTTCTGGGACTGGGTTGATGGAATCGATCGCGATTGGTAGTGTGAAAATGGGACCCTGCCGCATTGTTGCAGGTTGCTATATTATGGATGAGCGCAGTGCTGCCGGGTTGCTGTCAAAAATCAAGCCAATCAATCGAACGTACGGCAAAATTATTGATCTGTTTCCACGAATGTGCAGTAAACCGGTGTTATTGGATTGTTAGCAGCTCCCATGATGCCTTCGAATACGGGTTCCAAATTCTGATCTAACGGTGCGAAGTATTCAAAGTCTTGATAATTATTTGATCGGTCGCACCGAGGGATGCGTTATGTTTTGATTTCGACTGACAAGCATTTCTGGTGGCTTCTGGCATTTATGTTGTTTAAATATTTTGGCAAAACGGATGTTGCTTATCTAATTCATTATGGCACCAATATTATTTCGACTACAGATTATTTCTCTCTAAATTTCAATTAGTTAGAAGAGCTTAAATTTACCATGGCACTACGCCTTGCCGCTTAGTATTGATTATTCAGTTTTCTGACATAACATACGGTTATTTAATTCACTAAAAGCACTCTGCCAAAGACGCACGACGAACTTTAGATGCAATTCGATCGCCTCGTTAGTACAGAAACGTGTTGAAAATCTGATCTTCGACGTTTTCCGATTGGTCACCGACCATGTGCTTTTCCGCCTGCTTGGCTATGTACGCCCAGAGGGACGGATGAGGTTTCATCAATCGTCGAAAGTCGTTTCCCTCCAGCCAGTACACTTCGCATACCTCCAGTGCAACCACGGTCACCGTACGTTTCGCGTCCTTCCGGAGTAGCGTCACTGCTCCGAAGTTGGCACCATCAACCAGATGGCCCAACTCCTCCCCGTCCGGTGTGTAGACGGCGGCTGTTCCACTCGCCAAAAAGTACATGGCACTGGCCTTGCTGCCAGCGGTCGTGATCAGGTCTTGCTCCAGGAACAGCTCGAACCGCAATTGATCGGCGATGTCCTCGAGTAGATATAGCGGCAGGTCCCGGAACACGTCCACCCGCCTCAAGAATGCCGAGTGCGTCACGTCCAACAGCATCTCGCGGCGTAAGTAGTCAGAGGTGTGCGCCAGAATTGGACGCTCGTCGAAGTAGTGCATCCGGTAATGACACTCAAAATGGCGCCTCAACTTTTGGCGGAGGCTCCTACTGAGGTGCTTCTTGCTGCAGAACGCATCGATCTCGTTCAGTATCTCGTCGTACCGGGTGGTGCTCGCATCCGCCACCATGATCGACCGAACCAGCAGCAGTAGGATGTAGGTAGACCAGAGCCAACCACACAGCAGCAGGAGCGATTGCAGCCAATCGTGCAGGAAGTGAGCACCTACCGAGAGCGAGTGGCCACCCTGCAGACTTATCTTGAGCGTGATCATCAGGGCCCGAAGGTAGCGATACGGTACGGTCACGTTATAGTGCACATCGTCGAGCTTCCCACCTAGATAGACGACACTGTTCGTGACGTCATCCGGACGCTGCTCGGCCAAGTTCTTCCGGAAGTGCGCATGGAAGTCCACTACGACCAACCGTGCCCTGTGGTGTATCGGATAGTGTTCCGCATCGCGCTGCTGATCTTGAGTCCACAGGACGTCCACCAAGAAGTTTGCTTCCGGACGATCCTCGTTCAGGAGAGACAAGGAAAGCATCGGCACGATATACAGTAGGCAGGCAGTCCAGTGCAGAACGTAGAGAGTGTTCAGTATGGCTTTGACGAAGTGAAATTGCCTCAGCGACAGGCGCAGCAGACCTTTGGCGATGGTTTCGAAGTACCGGTTGATAGTGCTGAACCGCCATACACACAGCAGATAGAGGTAGACCACGGTGCCGAGGTACATCAGGACGGCGTCTTGATAGAAGGCCACCACCAGCTTATTCAGCAGCACAACGTAGGGCACCAAAAGTAGTATGCTGTTAGTGAGGTTCCACCAGCGCAGCCGATAACGCACAATTTTCTTCCGATCCAGCACTATCTCTCCTTCACTTTCGTAGCCCGTGAACAGTTGCAACAGGAACTCTAGCGCCAGCATCAAACAGAGCAACGTGTCAAAGATCTGCAAAAGCCAAAGATTACTGTGACACAAATGGGGAGCAAAGCAGAACGCGAACCCGAGCGTCACGAGGTGCAAGATGAGCACGAAAAAGATGATCATCCCCCAACACATGCGGAACTGGCTGAACGGATGAATCACGAACGGGGACAGCTGATGCACCATTCGCTCATTCTCGGCCGATATCTTCGTCCGGCTCTGGTAGTAGATTCGCGTTTCCGGATGGTTCGGTGAGACGAGCAACGAGGAGCGCAAATACCTCAGCAACCGGCTGCAGAGTGTTGTTCCGGGTAAGATCGGTGGTAGATGGGTTTCGGACTCGTCCGTACGCATGGCTCCGGGCAGTTTGCAGTGATGTGTCCGCATTTTTACTGTCTCGTTTGGTTTTCGCGAAGGAACTGACAGACGGAGTTTCCGCGGAGATTACTGAAACTGCCGCTGGGCAGTCTACTGTGATAGAGTGCTTTCCTGATACTGTCGACGACACGCATTTTGATTGGATTCGAGCAGCATACTGAGGATGGGTAAAATAAAATCGAAAATCGGATATACGTAGCCCGCGGAAATTCAAAAGTTGCGAAAAACTTTGATCAGCCCTCCTATTTCTATCTAATATTAAAAAAAAATATGTTCAATTGAATGGTGCATTATAAATGTATTCATTACCAAATCGAATATTCCACTAGAAGATCTAAAAGGTATAATGATGACAACACTCATTTACAATATGATTTATTAATTACAGTGGAAAATGGACATCTTACGCATTATGGTGGAGCAAATTGCATTTGTGGTGAAAACTAGCAAAAAACAGAATGTCCCATCCTTGCTGCTGGAATTGCGCGCGGAAACTCTAACGGTTCAGTTACGCACACTCGCCATTCGCAATGTCACGTTTCGCGGCAAGTGCTTCGCTTCGGATTTTCTCCGGAAGAAGTTAGCAAACTATAACGGATGCGGAGGCGGTCGCTCTGTCGCTAGGATACCCTGCACCGCTTACGCATCGTTGTCCGCGGCGTAGACTTTCGTCACGTTTCGATGCCAGGTGAGCGACAAAGTTGGCGGTTGACGCCCGTTTTACGAGTTTCATAACCTTTCGCAACGCAGGAAGTTGCCGTCTCAGTCCCGTTTTCTCGGGGTGTCGCTGCATGTGACAACTTTACTGTCGGTAAATGTCGCCACATTTGCTGTTGTAAGTTTGTTTCTTCGAAAAGCATTGCGGTAAATGCGCAAAGATATCCAAGGTAATTAAGGGAACCGTTTTGTAATATCAAAACGAATCCAGTTGAGGGGAAAAAAATTAAGTTCTCAACGCTTTAGAATCCGAATAGAATGTATTACTTTTCTAGATCATGGAGCTCATGTTTGAACATGTTTATGCAATGACGGACGGATTCTGGGCAGCTATCAGATGCTGAACTAACGTTACATAACCGCGTCTGTTACCACCTGGGATGGGTGAAGATCCTCAGGTCGAAAGGAAACAGGCCGTATGGTAATTGACGAATAGGCTCAGGTCGAGTCGTCGGTCATTGCCATCCAACCTTTCGCCGGCCAATCACCTATGCGCACACTGACGATCGTTCTTGAACAGCATAGGAGAGAGCGGGGGGCAGATTGGACTTGGTCAACGCCACTTGGCCGATCACCAGGAGATTAGCATTGCGAATAGTTAACGTCTTGCACCCAAAGTCGCAAAGTTTCAGTGACCTGAAATCGATTCACGCAATCGCCAGGATTGAAAAACGGTCAACGTTCTATTGGTGACTGGAGAAGTATTCGGCCAATGGCGTTAAGTTGATGTCTACCATTTGATCACAGCCCGTGAACTATTCATGATTTTTTTGAGAATATTTTTAATTATTTTGCTGAGTTGTTTTATTCAGAATTCCCCTTTCGTTTGTTTACTAAATTGTTTTGTGCATTTATTGCTTAATTTATTTAAATAAATTTCCTGAATAAACGATGAATAACATACATCTTTTTTTTTTGAATAAATAAAATTTTTTTTGAATAAATGCTCACCATACTAATTCCGAAAATAGTGTCATAGCAACGCTTCCATAGTAACCAATCGAGTCCTTGGCAACCAGCAAATTTGCTGTCGTTTGGCGTCCTTTCTTTCGAATCAAACCTTCGGTAGGCTCTCCTGCAAACGGACACGGCACAGTGATGGGTGAAGTTGTGGAATTCAGCTCGGAAGATGCTCGGCACAGTGGAAAAGTTCACCATCGCTGCCAGCCTTTGGTAAGGACGGGTGCTCCTGAACAGTGTTTCAAACATTTAAAATCCAATCCGTCCCCCGATTTACAGCACCTGGAATGGCTTTCCGGGTTCAATCCACGTGTTCCACTGCTCAACGTCAGCGCCAGCCGTGAGCGTAAGGAGCTGGTGTTGGCCTCGGCCAGCACCCTACTGTTCTACTCCTACGACGGCGAACACGAGAAAGTTCACCCCGTAATCGGACACGTGAGGCATCTTCGGAGTTGGTGACTACGAATCCTTCGAATGGCACATGTCCCTCTCTCCACAGAAAAGCAACGTTAACGCAATTGGAAGCGACGGTAGTGGCCGGTTCGTGGTGAGCTCCGACAGCTGTTACAGCATTAACGTGTGGGACCGAGGAACGACGAGCAACGAAGACCATGTTCCGCTCGCCATCCGCACCATCTTTGAGCCTTTCAAGGGGACGAAAATGCATTCCGTTGCCCTCAGTCATGATGGAAAATATCTTCTGGCGGGGGGTGGTGCTGACCAGGGCAGCCAGTTAAAAATTTGGTCCTGGACGGTGGGCAACGATTTCCCTGATGGTATGTGTCTTCACTGAACCGCGATTGCCCTCAACTTAGCCCTCATAAGTCGCCCTTCACAGACACCATCTCGCTTCCGGCACGGTTGGGACGCATCAAAACAGTCCATTTTTGTACGGACCGTCACCGGCAGCACCAGTTTGTGGTGACGATGGAAAGTTGCGTCGTGTTCGGTGCCTGGGATGCCAAGGAGCAGAAGCTCTCGATACAGGTGCCCAAGCGACATGGGTTCCAGGACTACAACGGTTCGGTGTTTGTAGTGGGTACGGATCGGGCGGTGTCAGTGACCGCTGGTGGAATGGCGATCGTGTGGAGCGACGACAAAAAGATCGGCAGTGAAGAGACGGCCGGTGGGCCTCTGCGGAAGGAATTTCTGAAGTACCTTCACCTGAAGTACGCCTCGATCAACGTGGTGCGCTCGTGTGACGAAAAGATTGTCACCGGTGATGATGATGGCGAGATACGGTTCTACGACAACTCGATGAAGATCCTGTACTGGTTCAAGCAGGAGGACCTCGAACCGATCCGAACGCTTTCATTCGACCTGATGGCGACGCGCCCTCGTAAGGCTCCACCGACTGAGCAGCCATTAGCAGGCGAACCCGCGCTAGATGACGGTGGGTTGTGAAATGAAATGGTCTTGAGAGGATTTAGTTCAGTTTAGTTCCATCCAACCTTAGCAGAGCAATCGAAACGAGAACCTGAGACCACCATCGAAGAGATCGCTCCAAAGGATGTGTCGTTCGAGGCGAAACCCGTGATCGTTCGCGGATTCGTATCGGCGACCAAGTCCGGTAAAATCTACGACATCGACATCGTGTACAACAAGATACAGGAACTGTTCCTTCCATCCCCCAGCATCATCACGGCGGTTGATGCTCATCCCACTAGGTTGAGTGTGGTGGAGTTCCTTGGAGGCAATCCTTCTCAAATAAGTGTACTTTACAATTCTTTTGCATAGATCGGAGATTTGCACATGCGATGGAAACGGGCGAATTGTTGTGTATGAATTGAAAGCGAAAACAATCACCAGCACCCTGGACGTTCCGATACAGCGAACGCGCCGAGGAAGGATAACTACCCTATCTTATTCTCCTTGCGGTCAGTACATGTCGATTCCCATCATCAACAACCGATGTTTCCTCAGGTTCTGAGGAAGTACCGATGATAAACGATTCAAATTACTATAGGAACGTTTCTGGCTGGAGGTGCGGAGAACGGATATATCTGGATGATTGATCCGACCATAATGGTCGTCAACGCAGGTAGTCCTCTTCAGTTCACTAATGAAAAGCTGCGGCTAGTGAAGTTCTCCAGCGACTGTAAATATCTCGTATGTGTGGTAAGTTGTCCTACTTTTCCTATTACACAAATGATTAAATTGAATTAAATTTAATTTTTCCAATGAGCAACTATTTCTTTTTTGGCCGTTTCTTTCTTGGCACATCTACATTAGACAGGCTGTTCCTGATCCTGGAACTATGTTTAGTGTTTTATCGAACCATACTCAATAGTACTTCAAATAATTCACATATTATGTTTCTCTAACGTTAATGGCCATTGCCAGGAGGCGCAGAACATTATCACCCTTTTGCAGCGAGAAAAAGAAGATTGGCTAGCGACGGGACGCTGCGCAACGCATGCACTGGTGGACACCGCGTTTCTGAGTGCTACGGAATTTATCTCGATCGGTGAAGATCGTGTAAGTGTTTCATCACAAGTAGAACAAACAGAATCACTAAAGGCATTTCCTTATTACTATGGTCAGTATATGGTGCAGTATATAGTGAACGACGGCGAAACGTCCCCACAATCGGCCCTATCAATCGGTAAACGTCGCCGAATTGAACAAACGGCAGTTCCCGTGGCACTACTCGTGCTCCCGAACGATCAGCTACTCGTGGCCAATGATCAGCTGAAGTTCAAGCTGTTTAATCGCAAGACGTTCGACATTATGCACACTTTTCTCGGTCCCTTCCACGACGGCCCTGCTCGTTGCCTACGGGTAAGTGAACAAGATAGTCACCAGAAAGAATGCGCTCGTTTTTCACCTCACTTTACAGTTGCTTCCCGGTGAGGAGTTCTTCCTTTTCATCACCAACAACAATATCTACTTACACCGTCTGCCGATCGATGGCAATCCGTTTAAATATTTGGCCGTCCGTGGTCATCCGAAACACCTCAGGTGGCTACAGCTTGCTGGCGGCACCGATCCTTGTGCGATCACCTTCGGGGAAGGTGATCATGCAGTCGCTTTATGGAGAGTAAACACGAGGTATGGATTCAAAATAGATGATCTTCAGCGCTGCTATCCATCCTTTGTGATATTTCATCCGCAGTCCACTGCTAGACAATTTGAAGCACTCCGGAACCGGGCTGGATCCGTTCTGTGCACTACTGCCGGGTGGTAAAACGGGCTGCTACGTCCGAGAAATGTTGAGTCTGTTCTTCTATAATCAGATTTCCCCCAAAAACAGCGACGGCGATGCAGAACTCACGGTACGGGCGCGATGCCCACCTACTTTTGAGTATCCATTAATGATCTTCTTTTCCATTGCCCACAAGCAGTTGCGGGACGCGATGGATACGCGGGACGTTCCGAATTATATGCGCAGCATTGGATTCCATATGAGCGAGTTTGAGGTGAGGGCATCCTGGAATTGAAATAGAAGCTATAGCATTGCCATTATTAATATCGGTTTCGCCTGAAGGAACAAAACCTTTGCCAAGAAATGGCACTAGCGGGGAACTGTTACCTTACCTTCGAAGAGGTGGCCAAACTGTTTCTCAACCATCGTACCAGTGGGTCTCCCAGCAGCGAGGATGTTCTGACCGCCGTTACCTACATCGGTGCCACAGTGACGTCCGGTGAGAAAGCAGCAATCAGCATTATACTGGGCTTCCTCCGATCATAATCGATTGATCGATTTTCCTGTTCCAGGCACCCAGGTCGATCTACGACGCTTCGGCGAGTTACTAGCTACCATCGGTGAGCCGATGGATCGGCAGGCGTCGGATTTTTACATGAAAATCCTGTTCCCATCCAGTTGTCAGCAGATGGATGACGTAGAATCGGAGGCAGTCGGCAGCATGGGGGAAGTCAACGATGGTGGCGGAGATGACCAAA
Source organism: Anopheles bellator (assembly GCF_943735745.2). Lineage (NCBI taxonomy): Eukaryota > Metazoa > Arthropoda > Insecta > Diptera > Culicidae > Anopheles > Anopheles bellator. The sequence goes on from NC_071286.1 coordinate 61,973,139, forward strand.
GCTCCTACCTTATCAGCGTTGATGACTTTACCGAAAAATTGTGCTAAGCTGCAGTGGTTTGCTTCTGGATAACCATGTTTTATTAATTCCGATGATTGATAATAAATTGTATACATTTTTCTTGCTTACATTTGGATAACATACAGAGATAACTTAACTACCTTCCGTCCCAGGGAAAGATGGGGCGAGATGGGGAAAGAGTTTAGAGCATCAGTGAGTGGCGTGCTTGATAGGTGAATGTGTGAGTATAAAGGCTAGCAAAGAAAAATATCTATGAGAAAGCACCTAATGATACGCATTAGGATGGCGTGGTTAGTGGAAGAAGTATACTCGTATTTATTACTGAACTTGCTATTCTATTTAAAGAAAAAGAAAAATATATAGAAACTTTTGGAAGAAAACTAATATGGCCATGTCAGTAGGATATAGTGGCGTTAAATATGCTCAATTCTTACACCACCAGCCAATGCATGCTGCCAGTAACCTCCATATAACCTATCTATCACTAGCGTTTCATTCTGCGGACCATTTGTTCGTCAATAGAGTGGTGTGCCCAGTGGATGTGTTGCTCTTGTTGTTACCCAGGCCGCACCGCGCGCCGGAATGCCAGGAGGCGGTACTCTCCCTTTAACAAGCCCAACCGTCAACCCGGAGCGGCTCGGGGAAGAAGAAGAGCGTGTGACGTGACGTTGCGTGACACATCGATGTCGTTTGGCTTAATGGTTAAAATCACAAAATTTCCTTTCGTTCTCATTATACGCGGGGTTTTATCGTTAAGCCACGGTATCGCCACAATCCGATTATATGCACCGATTGTGTCTATTCTGGATATCTCTATTTCCGCATGGGTGAATCACCCGCTCAGTTTTTCCCGCTAACTTAAACCATTAGCTTTTCCACCCTAATCGCTCCGCAATTCATGAGATGTGCTTCTTTTCTTTCTGAATTCTATAACCTGTATCCTTTTCGAGTACTTATCTCAGATAATAGTTGAGTAAAAAATATGGGAAAAAGTAGAACTTAACAATGTATGCGTACGAAGTAAAGAGCACTTAACACTGAGCTACCGATTCCGATGATCTATTTCGCTCTATGCTACCATTAAACACTACATGCTTTCACAATTGGGTTCGCCCGGGAGGCGCATATTTTTCTCTTAGTTCTGTTGGTTTCATCAACGACAAGTTTACAGCCTTACGCGACGCAATCGTTGCCTATTTTCTTCTCTCTTTCGAAGGCTTAAACACTTTTCTCCTTATCTTCGTCCACTGTCGTTAACGCCCTTCGTTTTCATCACAAATTCACCAAATCGCCCGGATGCGTTCTGTTCATCCGTAACTGTTATTTTTCGTTTTGGAATCGCCACCTCTCTGTTTCAAGATTTTACTTACTTTCTAACGCTTTTTGCTTTTAATTTGGTTGTTTCCTACTCTCCTAGCTGCTCCGATTTCCGGCATACTTTCAAGCGCACCGTCGCCCCGATGTTGTTACACGTTCACAAAAAAACAAATCCAAGTCCTGTTATCAATTAATTTTGAGATTATCATTATCCATAAAAGAATCCTAACTGGAATACGCCCCTACTTCAGTGTAGGCAAATAATTGGAATCCTCTTGAAACGAATTTAACGCGCGTAACACGTACAATAATAAATATAGCCGTAATAACGCAGGAACACGAATTCAATTCACTTTTCTAACTCAAATTACGTTGTTGTCCGTCTTTTAAGGGGGCGAAACGACACAATGCACGCGGTGCGGTTCATTATAGCGCTTAAAAAAGAAATGTAATTAACTCAAAAATTGTCGATATGAAAAAATCCCTATTCCCTCAATTTCCACAACGCCTCGTACGAATAAAGAAAGATTAAAATAATTATAAAGAGCTTTAGAGAAGAAAGTTATGCATTGTTGCAACCGACACAATAACATGATGGATAAGACGCGAACCGGAGAAAATCTATACACCAAAATAGTAATAAATTAGTACACAAAACAGAGACAATTAAAAACGAAAACTAATTTGATAGGAAACAAAGTGGCGTTAAATTAGAACGATTTTCTGCCGTATTACGTGAAAACTCTCTGTGCGTCGTTTACATCGTTGTTTCGATTCCCTCGTTGTTCCTGGCGGGTGGGGCAAGTGCGTTTCGTAGCGTCCACTCGGCTGCTTCACGTGTTCTTCAGTACCGGTGGTCTTCCCGGCCGCCGTCATTCGGTTGCGCAACTCGAAAGACGCTATTCATTGAAGCATTTCTATCATTTCTTTTTGGTCGGTTTTGGTTATACTTTGGAATCACAAGAGAATGAACATGGAGTCTCTCTGTTGCTGGATCGGTGATACCCTCTCACGCATCGCTTTCCGCGGTTTGGTTTGGCTTTTGGTCAATGGCACACACACCTCGAAGTGCGATGTTGACTTGTTTGTTTGAAATAGCTCCACTGGCTCCGGTAGCACCGCCGTAGATGAGCCGCACATGAGACAGAGAGGTGAGTAAGGCACGGAACGAGGAGAGAAATCATCACTATTATCAGGTTGCAGTTGTAGAAGGGCGTAGGAACTAGCTGACAAACTTGTGACGTGGGAAACGAAATCGAGCGGAACACCCCACTAGTAGTCCTTTGATTTATTGTTGTCACGGATACCCCGGCGCCCGGACAACAGATTGGTTGAGCGCTTCTTGCGCGAATACGATCGCAGCTTCCGATCCGAGGTATTTAACTCGTGCAGCGGTGCCTGGCCACGCGACTTGCGGATCGATGCTACAGAGAGAGGAACGTGAGCGGCATCACGCCAAACGAAAGCTTCGTTAGAAAGGCACCAGAGGTACGGGAACATCCGGATCCGCGGTCACCTTACCAGTGGTGGAGTTTGATTGTTCGAACGATTTAATCAGCTTGGCCTGTTCCTTCAATTTTCTCAGCAACACCTCGTTCTTCTGCCGCTCCATGCTTAGCTCGAGATTCAGCTGGGCCTTGGTTTTGGAGTCAATCGGTGAAAGAACCCTGCGAAGCGAAACGAAAGTGGTTAAAAACAAGAACTGCTCTCTCGGTTGCCCGGTTCGGCGCTTACGGATGGTTGAAGATCGTCGTCGACGAGGGCCGCTTTTCCGGGTTCGGGTGCATCATCTTCTTGATGAGATCGTTGAATTCGCGCCCGATGCCTGGCAAATCGGGGAACTGGCCGTTCCGCAGCTGGTGCCAGCCGGTGCCGTTCTTCGGCAGTGGACCGCCACCGCCCGCCTCGTACAGCGTGATGCCGAGCGAGAAGATATCCGCCTTGGCAAGGTTTGAGCTGTCCTCGTGAAGAATCTCTCTCGCCATGTAGCGGCAATCGCCCTCCTCCACCAGCGGATCATTCATCGACGTCACGTGGCCCAGATCGCCGATCTTGTACGTAACTAGGAACTCGTTCTCTAGATCATCGTACACATCCTCGAACCCATCGTCGGCGTAGTCGGTGACCGAGGATGTGTAGCTGCCGATAGCACCGCCCGCCGCCCGGAGTGGTGTCTTCGAGAGGAAGATGTTGCCCGCCTTCAGGTCCATGTGCACCAGCTCGTTCGAGTGGATGTACTTCAGGCCTTCGGCGATGTGCAGCAGCAGCGTGCGCAGTTCCGACTCGTTCAGGCAACGCTCCTGCAGCACCGTCTGCAGGCTTCCCCCGTTGCAGTACTCGTTCTGGATCAGCATGTGGTTGTTTTCGGCCCAGGCCGAGTAGTAGCGAACCACATTATCGTGCTTACCGAGAACGGCGTGGGCATACACTTCGTTCAGGGCCGTCTTCTCGAAAGCGCTGCCCGCCACCGGCCGGATGCTCTTCTTGATCGCGTAAATACACCCATCGAGCCGGTTCAAACACTGGTACACGTGCCCGAACTCACCCTCACCCAGCAACGACAGTTGAATGAATTCCTTCTCGTAGCGCGTAATGTTCGAGTCCTGCAGCGCAAGCCGTTTCGGGGCCTGACGGAACTCGCCGCACTCGTCCTCGACCAAATTGAACGCCTTCAGTGTGTGGTTGGTTGAGTCATTGGCGGGCCGTTGTCGGCCGGCGAAAGGTGTCAACGCTGCGCCACCGTACGACCAGCGGCTTTGGCTTTTGCTGTTGATCCGGTTGCACGGAAAAATGGTCGGAAAGCTTTGGTTCAGCGTGAGTTTGGTTCCGACCGTCTGGCAACTGTCGCCCCCTTCCAGCGGCCCTGCCGCACCCTCCTGGCGGGTGCGCTTCTTCGTGCGCATAAACATCGCCGGCGGTGTGAACGGATTCACGTTGGCCGGCAGTCCCGCATCGTAGTGCCGGTGCAGCGGCACGGATCGCGGCTTCTCCGTGGCAATCAACGCCATTTCGGCATCCATCGGTTTGGCCAGCACATCGTAGCGTTCCACCAAGGCCGAGCCCTTCTTTGGCCGGCCGAATTCCGTCCGAGTGAACATATTGTTGGTGGTCGACTTCTGGATGATGGTTTTCGGTGTGGCCGGTGTGTCGAAAAGCCGCAGCGCTCGCACCTTCCGGTAGGGAGGCGACATCGACGGCTGCTTCGTGGTCGGTGCCTGCGGTTCGGCCACTTCCGGGGACGTTTCGCAGAACGTCAACTTCCGGGGCATCACCACCGACCGGACGGGCGATGGGTTGAGCTCGACGCTGGAATTCATGTCCGGCGAGGAATCGATACCGCTGCTCTCGGTATGAATCTCCATCGAAACTACGCTGGGCATGCAGCGGTACCCGGTTCGGTCACTCTAGTCTTCCCTCGTCCTCGCCACCCAAGGGGCCGTCAGCACACAATTAATACGCGATAAAAACTATTGTTCACAAATTCCGTTGCACGAAAACAACATAGCACCCGGGCCAAGAAGCAATCTACCCGTGGCGTTAATGCGGTTTTTGTTCTCGCTTCCTTCCTGGCAGCTGCTGTTGCCGCACGCACACATACACACAGAGCGACACACGCCACTCGAAATCGCTTCACACCCGGACGCGGTTGACGGACTGACGCTAACCAAAACACACAACGCAGTTCTCGTTCTCGTGGTCACTTTTCGTTTGTTAATTTAACGCAAGCACGGCAACTAGTGTAATTAACGAACGTTTTCAACACGTTTCTTCGAGAATATTCGCTCAACAAACAAGTTTTAACAAGTGGCAAACTCAACAATCCAGATAACACAACCTCCACCGTTTGATTTCCAACTGACTTTAACCGGTACCGTTTCGATTCGCCGTCGCCGGCGACAGTTTGCCGGGCGAAAACTGCAAGCGAAGCTTCCGGTTTTCAAGAAAGCTACGGCCTGCGGTTTATCTGTCAAGCTAGCTGTGACGTTTGGCAGTTCGAGAGTTTGAACTTCAAGGCGATTTCGTCGGTTGGGCAAACCGGTTCGCTGCGTCCGTTACAGTATAATTGTTGAAATTGTAATTTAAATTACAAACTTAAATTTTTCTTTGAATGTGATGTGATGTAGTCGGTTGGTTCATTGTGAAAAAAACTATAAGACAACTATTGTTCAAACTAGTTTGGTATGTTGTGACCGTGTGAAGGGGGTTCGGTTTTATTTGACGAGCATTTGCTGACCTTGAGCCAAAAACTAATAACGCGCTGGCAGAAGTTTGTCAATCGCAAAACAATGTTTTTCGCCAAAATCCGTAGTTAGTGCGATACAGAAATCACGTTGCATTTGCGTGGCCTTCAAAGGTAGACCGAACCGTGGCCTCCTCCTCGGGCTACCCCATTTGGCTGTCGCATATCAGCTGACGGGCGGACGATTTGCCGATGGAAAATGGAGACTGTGGCAAAGTTTCCCATAAATTCCCTGTGCGCCATTATTCTTCCGGGCGACTCGTTAGCATGGCCTGGCGCCTTACGCTATGCGCCAGAGGAACGTTGCGGATGACATAGATTGTGCCAAAATTGAGGCATAAAACGTTGGGCACAGACACACCTACTAACGGGTACGCATCGGTCACGGTTTCGGGTTAGTCGGGTTTGTGGCAAGGATTTTGCCGGATTGTTTCGTAGATTCGATTTTCTTATCTCGTCGGATGTTTGCTGCTTTCGAATGAAGGTTTTGCATGACTTCTCCAACTAATCTTGCGTAAGAATGGCGTTTTGAAAAAAAATATTTCAAATTTGTTCCAATTGATTGCACTTTCGTCGACAACCAAAACAACAACATTCCATCGCGCACTTCGAGGTCGTTTAGCATAATCCGCCTGCAAGCAGCCAGGAGATAATAAATCCCAGGACTTCTAGAATGGTCAATCAAATTACGATCTCCGCGATAATTGAAACCCAGCTCGCGTCATTCATCCGTCGGTTGGACAAGTTCGAGGCAGCGGCAGGAACAGGACTCACAGTTACAGCGATTAGGGGTCCGGTTCAAAACCGAAATCTACCGAAAGCGGACGTAGAAAAAACGGGTCCCTAACCGTTACAGACCGCAGACGCAAGCTTGAAGAAGATGGCGATACGATGTGCCGTTCTCTGTCCAACGCGCAACGCAAGAGAGAATGGGACGGAGACAGAGAAAAGGAGAGCGAAAATGCCGTGGCGTGGCAGCCGGTGTGGCTTCGTCCTTGCGTGCCTGCGAATGCGAATCATCGCACATTCCGCCAGGAAGCGACCCAGTCTCCGTTTTGGCTGCCCACAACACATTGCCGTCGGCCGAGAGGTCCGTTTTCTGCCATTTTTCTGCGATTGGTACCGTTGTGCGCGCGTGTGTGCGTGTCGGTCCAAGGATGGTTGCGTGAAAGAGACGGGTAGACCAGGAGGACAAGAGTCGGAGGAGTCATCAGAAGGGGTCCCCGGGTGGCCCAGGGTGAGAATACGCAAGTCTCTCGGGGCGGAAGGCGTGGAGTCCCGTCGTTGCAGAGACATCGGCAGCAGCAGCAGCGGCAGCGGCATCATGAAGATAAAACTGAATCCGTACAAACAGTCAAGAACCGCGGCGCCACATTAGTTCTATTTCTATAATATTTTATCTCTTTTCGTCTGGGAATATTTGCCAAAAAACGGTATATTATTTATCATCGTGGACGCCACCGGCACGGGGTGGTGGGCAGGGGCCACAGGATACCGTCTTCACCACCACCGCCAACAACCCGGGGCGCTCGGGTGGATTGTCTTCCGCCGGGGATCCGCGTCGTCTTCGGTGGCGTTGTCTTCGTCGTCGGGGGCTCGTTCCTATCGGGTTTTGGCACTGCGGACAACTGTGGCGATTGCGGGGTTGGGTGTGATCGACCAAGTCGGCTGGCGTTTAGCGGCCGCTAGGTGTGCCCGCAGGAAGGCACCGGGCGGGCAACAGGGTGCCCACGGTCTGTGAGAGGGAACAGAAATGTTGACCGCGGTCGGTCGCATGCTCGATGATATTGATCTTGACGCCTGGCATCGAAAGGAAGTGGCCTCAGTTTTAGTTCAACTCCAACTCACTTCGGCAGAGGCTCACGATAGTCGACGAATTGCGGTCGAGACTGATGAGGCAGGACTTGGAAAATAATCCGCTGCCGATGATTGGTCAAAGACAGTGAAGGGAAATTTTACACCTTAGACATTTAAATTTGTTGTGTTACAATTAACGGGATTTTGAAACATTTTTTGGTTTGCAAAATGTATACATCCTTAAGATGCCACAAAAAAGTATAAAACAATTCACTAACCATTCGTTGGGTTGTGGAAAGTGTAGCAGATTGTAAAATTTTGTATACAAAAACGACGCGATAAAGTTGTGGGAACTGCAGAAAAGTGTCGCAACTTTCGGACCCACCCTGTCAAACACTTATTCGTCGCCCGCACAAAAGGAGGAAAAAAACGCCACCAAATTGTATCACAATGCAAATTAATTTTCCAGTCTAATTGCTCCGCTGACAAGAACCATTTGTTCGACGCCATTAAGATGGATGAAGTCTTCGGTTTCGGGGTTTCGGTGCTCGGCGGAACACGTGCCGCAGATCGGATCGGCGGGCCCGGGACCGTCCGCCCGAGGAGATCGAATCGAAATTTGCAACCTAATTCTCACTAATATTTCATTTCCCCACTTTCCCACCCCGCGGGCACCACGCCGGGGGGTTCCTTTTTGGTTCTCGTCCCGAAAGAAACCAATAACCCACCATCGACCTTATAAGATAATCGTCTCCGTCTGTGGGACACTCGGCGAATCCTCGGCGAAGCGAACAGCATGGTGGCCAACTCTCGCTTCGATTCACTTTCTCGCTGCCCGCCGTCTATTGCTTCTTGACCCGTTCCTTCATACGCACACGGGCGGAACAAGCGCGCAAAGATGGCGCGACCATTTACTCTGGGCCCGGGTCCGGGTCGCGTCTGACGAATGATAAATGTTTCGCGCAAATTACCATTATTACTACTTCGAGCGCCACAATTATGTGCTGCGTTTCGTCTGCCGCCGGGTCTTCGGAGGGGCCTTCGGAAGATGATTAATTATGCGCGCACTTCAACGCGACACGCCATTGGACCGGCGCGTCCAGACGGGAGAGCAGTCGGAGCTACAGGAACACACGCTGGAGTCCAGTGTTCTAGGATTGCGAGGAACACCGGGTAGGCTCAAGTGGCGTTCAGAGTGGTCCGAGGTGGACAAAAAGTGTGTTGAGTGGGCGAAAGTGGACATCCTTCGGACGTCGATGAGCCTCCGTTGCGTTCCGCGCGGGGAGCCACGTGGTGAATATTTGAAAATATATATGTCACGGGCAGCAATAATGGGCGGATGGGGACCAGCAGGATCCCGGGGTCAGTGTAAGTACCACTTGTTAACACGGTATCGACCTGTGCGAACCACAGCTCGGTGTGTGGGCAGAGCTGAGTTCTGGCAGATAATTAATTAAACACGTTGCAGATTCATCTTCCAGTGTCGTTGCTTCGAGAAGGATTTACCTGCTCTTGGGGACCATCCATAGCAATGGCCAGCTGGGGACGTACCAGAAATCTCGGAATTTTGAGGTAGGCCCATTGACACGGGCCAGAGAGTCAGAGAGTGGTGTCTGGAATCGCCCTAACCCCGATCGCTGACCGGGTGGTCCAGGAAATTACTTACTGCTGAAAGCGTCCAGCCAAGCAACGTCTGGGATTGCATTCGGTTTTCGAATGGTTTACACAAATGAGAAATAAATTATAGACTTATTTACGACCAGCAACTTACAAGCTCTGTGACGTTGCTTTGTTCCTGCATTGGTGAAGTTGCAGTTTCTCCGGACTAATCGCAGTGATCGGGAATCGGATGGGGAGAGCCATGGAGCTGTGGAGTAAAGTTGTTGCCAGTGTTTCAAGGAGGGATCGCTTCTTGTGACTGCGTTATCTGTGTTAACAAAAGAGGCTTCAATCTAAAAGATTAAGTCTATTCAAGTGAATCCTGTGTTAGCCTTTTCCCAGACATGTTATCAACTGTTTTATGATAAAAACGAAGCAAGCTATTGAAGTCGCCCTTTCGAAAGGGTTCTTTCAACTGATGACGTAAGTCAATAACCGCATTAAATATTGATGACGTTCGTGCAGCATGTCAAATCCTTAAAACTGAACAAAGTACACCGATTCTTCAGACACGTATTAGACCCTCAGCTACCTTTTCCGGTGGCGAGAAACACAAGATGCAATTCGTAACAGACAAGATTGGATGCACACAAAGTTCGGCACGGCCTGCTAAGATTACCCCATTTCTCTAACATCCTCCATAGCACTGGCGTTGAATGCTTCAGACACACCCATACAATCACTCCTAAGCTCGGCGTTGGCAAATAGGACCCATGTCCTGCTTGATGTCGGCGCGGGCACCCGTTAAATACATCAGGCTCAGATGCATTCGACGTAAACATTTCATTCGGTTCCGAGAATGGGATGGAAAAAGATTCCTGGAACCGGTGTACACGGTGAGCCTTCCGAGCTAGGGTGCTGGTCCCGGAGCCCGCTGGGCGGTGCGGTGCGGTGCGATCCGACTGCTAATGTTAATTGTGGGGCCGCCGCCACTGCTGCTGCTGCTGCTGTGTCGGAAGGATAATTTGGTGTCATGTGTCAATTATATCAGATCAAACGGGGTCGAGAGCGAGAAGCCTGTTGGTCCGGGGATTTCGCTTCTGGTGGGTTTTCCCGTCCATCAAGCCCGGCCAGATTGTCCGAGCCAGCGGGAAACCCTTTTGGCAGTAGCTTTCAGCAGTGTGGCTACGGGAAGTCCATAAACTCTGAAACGTCGGCCCGGTTTTTTCCCCTCCCGTATAGGAAGCCGCCGTGCCCTAGATCGTTTGGCATACGGAGAGTGACCGCCAAGGTGGTGGAACATCCTTCCAGAGGAGTGAAATACGAGCCAGCACTTCCAGGTTGGAGGTATGCCCGAAACGGCAGTACCTTAGCATTCCCGTATCTGGCACTTCCTGTTCAGTTACGCGGTCGATATCCTTAAGGTATTCACCAACCATTAGAGCTTTGACCCCGAAATGTGCCACTGTTCGACTGTGGGTGGCCGGGTGCAATGTGTTGGACACAAATTGGTAGTAAAATAGTAAAAACCTTGCGTTAATTTTGACAGCGCCGGGAAATCGGGAATTAGCGGGGCTCCCGCTACCGGCGTCAATGTGCGTAGTGCGTCGATTTATGGGACCGCAAACCAATGCCATCGTTTGCGTGGCTGCGTGGTGTAGTTCCGTTATCTGCGGCCAGTGTCTCGTCTCGCAGACTCTGCTCTGCTGGCCGTCGGTGTCTGTGTGGCACGAGGGGAGGGGCGCCCGGAGACGACCAGACGGCCAGACAGAAGCCATTCGTTTGATGGTCCCGAAGCAAGTTGACAGAAGCGATACGCGCGCCCTTCGTATCGACGACGCCCTTGCCGGGACTCTTGCGGGTGGATGGCTTCGATTATGCCACGCATTGGCGTTCGCTGTGGGTGCTTAAGGGCCACGTGAGAGTGGTCGACGCTGCCACTGCTCGATGGTTGAAATTGAAATAAACAAGTCATTAAAATTGGTAACAGCTAGACCAATTGTAGCTCCCACGCTAGCGGCCATTTTGAGGTGGAAGGTGGAAGGTTCGTGCCAGGCTCCGAAAGCTGACCACAAACATGGTCTCCAGGCGACTTGGCGCGACTCCACCGTTCGCTCATCTTTTAACAAAGCTGCAGAGTGCCGTGGCCAGGTTCTGGGAGTCTGGTGCTTTACGACTCAATTTCGATAGTGATCGTCGATATATTGAACAGCTACCATTTATGGTTTAAGCTCTGTTTACACAAGGACACACAAGGCGGCAACGAACGCTCAATTGGGTAGTTTCGGTGTGCCGTAAATTGTGCATCGTACGATCAGATGAGGATTCGTTAAAGTGCGATGGTGAGGTTATGGCGCACCGTCTATGTGGAATCTATTACGTTGTTGATCAGTTTAATAATAATCGCTAGAGTTCGCCAGGAGCTCCTACAACGTACACGTCGGAACTTTGTGGAACTGCACTGTCATGCGAACTGTCGGGGAGTGACTCCGCACAGACGTCCGATTTGTCCCTTGAATTCTTCAAACTTATGAAACCGATCGGGATCATATAATTCTACAATGTTAACCGTGGAATCCTAAATCTTCAAGTAGGTTGGTGATACAAGCGACAATACAGCTTCAACTTTAGTTAAGGGAAACTTTAAGAAACTTTAAGCAAAAGAAACTGTTTATTGGGACCTGTTTTGGTCAGTTGAACCCGAACGTGTTTTAACACTGTACGCCAAACGTCCCCACGTAAGTCCTCTCGGTTTAGCTTATTCTGTGTAGAACGGGATACTTAACGTCCTCACCCCATCACTATCACTACTGTTTCCTTATCGGGCGATAAAGTGCCGTGTCCCGTACGGTCGTACCATAACCATAACAAAAGACGACAGCACTAGTCAAACTAAATTAAAGTTACATACTATTGTAACACCTCGCCCGTCGAGGCAACGCTCGGCTAAACTATGGCCAATAAAAGTGTGCTAAACTTTCACCACAACGTTGGTGGTGTTTTACGAGTTACGAGCGCAAGGAATTCTCCACACCCGATCTATTTTCGATCCATCAGCCGCAAGTTGAAAATGGGTTGCGGCAAATTACTCCAAGGCCCAGCACGGGTGCGGAGGTGTGATAAAACTTGCGTCGCGGCGGAACACTCGGACCGCCACTTCCGGTTTTATGGACACTAAATAATCAATAAAGTAAATGACACAAAGTTCGGCCCACACAAAACTAAACACCACATGGCACTGGGCCGAGGGAGCGTCCCGGTTGATCGGCACAGCACAGGACACCGCGACGAGGGCTGCCCGGACGCTGTCCAATCCGCCAGCCTCCGCCAATATGGTCTCGGTAATGGGTCGGAGGCGATGCGCCAACCCAGCCGTCGGTTGGCAGTAAATCAAATGCATAAAGTCAATTACCGTGGCCCGGTCGCTGGTGCTTCCTGGTGCGGTATGGCTTTGACCTGATTTAATTAGGGTTTTCGTAACTTGGGTGTGTAGTTGGCCACTCGAAATGGCAAGATTGAAACTTCTTCGACCGCTGGCGGCCGGGGTGGCCATTACCGGGGAACCGTGAACATTGGTCGTCCCAAGTTGGTCTTTTCCGTGTCTTGTGTAGTCGCGAAAGGTCACCCAGAAGCTGCTGGCACCAACCCGGGTGCTCTAGTGAACTATCTGGCAAGGTGTACTCCGTTGTATTCGGGAGATGTATTCCATCAATAGGTCGTCTTTGGCAGCCCCGTTTACCTAGTTTCCGTTGATTGAGAACACCGTCAGAGTCACCAAAAACAACAGTTGCTAGAACGACGTCCTTGATTTTGGTCCTGGTCCAGGAAGAGCATTGCTAGCGGGCGTCAAGCGGTTGATGCTCTTACCGTGGCTGTCATCATCACCGAGGCAATTTGTTTCGCGGTTTCCGCGCAACCCAAGGACACTCTGTGTCGACTGTGCGGTGTTGGTGCAGGAACTGGGTCGTGCGGTTCGGTGCATCAAATTGCTTCGTTATCCTCGTGAGTGTCGTTCGCACCGATAACAATGATACCAAGAAGCGGGAAGGATGTTTTTTTGTGTGTGCTACAGTCAGATAGCAGCATGGAAGTCAAGCACTCCGGTGGTGTTGGAGTTCAGACCCCGCTTTAGTGCAATCCCTGAGTTATCTTCCTGGAAGCGTAGAATCGGGAGAGTGAAGTCGGATGCTCGGAAAGGTGTTGATGTGTAAACATGGCATAGCTTACGGCTCGAACGATGCCACAACCTGGCGTGAACCGTGAAAGGGATTTGCGCTGTTTGTGGGTTTCCAGGGATGCACCTCAGTGCTGCTCTGCATGTAATAAAATGAATTCGATATGAAACTTTTCGTGCAATAAAACTGTGCGTTTTATTTAATAAATTGGGTTTTATTTCTTTTTTATTGTTCATTTCAAAATGAAATGAACAATTTCATGCTGTTTTTCGTTATCTGTCGCAGCATTATGGCCATATATGGGCGCATATTCGAATGAGTCGGTTATCGTAAGGCGGGAAATGTGAAACTGTGCGCATTAAGTAGATTAAATTAAATTGACACGCGCCACACGGCAGAGACGAACGATTCCACCAGCACCAGCTGTATATTACTTACAATAAACATACATATTACAATAAATATGACACCATAATCCTATTGGCAATAGAAAGATCCACATTCACCGATCTGGCACCGAAATCTGGATCTCAAATTTGGGGCTGTCCGGACAATCATTCCCGCTGTTCAAATCAATCATCATGATGACTAAATGATGACAGCCATGCATCGAACGTATATGCGCTCACGCATAGTTTCCAAAATAGCATACGCAACAGGGCTTGGCTCGAAATGGCACCGCAAAAATGAAACTCTTCACCTCGTTAATTAAAGCTTCATCAATTCAAACACTGAAAGTTAAGAGCTGAACAGGTGTAGGTGCTTCATTTACCACACCTGATGCACAGTAGCAGGACCAATCCCGAAGCCTTCCAATTCGTGCCGTTAAAGTGGAGCCCTTGAGTTAGGGATACGTTTAAACAATTAAAATCACGACTCGCTGCTGAAGCCAGGCCGTTTCAGGCGGGACAGAATGTGAGCGGCGATGCCACGCACTCATGGCACCGCCATCAGGCAGCCGGTGATTCATAAATTATTTCCCATATTCCCGGACTCATCAGACACAGCCCATCGGACAGCGGAGGGCGATAACAGCGCTTTTGATTTAGAACGAGCAGACTAATTATTGGCCGCGGAAATCATCGTCCCGGCGCCGGCTCGTGTCACGGAGCGGGCTAATTTATCGCTGGTCAGCCTTTGTGCCGCGTGGAGCACATTCCGGGTGCCGTCAAACTGTTGGCAGCACACGGTTCACACACCAACTACCGAAATCGGCGCGTTCGAGGAAAGTGCCTCACAGGGCGTTGAGGGCGCGAAAAGCGACGGGCGTCGTGTCGAAATGAAGCGGTGAAATTGTTATTTCCAATTCATTCCCGTTAATTGTAGGGGCAGCCACCGACACGCGGTGCGTCCAGATTTAGGACCAGAGCCAGAGGATTTATTATGAACTAACATTTTAACCCATATAATCAACTGAGTTGGTGCCGTGGTGAAACTGTTGATTGTGTCGTATTCGGCCAGGTTTCGGAGCACTGCGTTTGCCCTCCAAATCTGAATCCTTTTGACGGGCGAAACCGCAGGGTCCACAGGGATCGGCAAAGGCGGCCGATCCAGACGGCAGAGGCCAAAGTTCCTTCGCTGTACTTTGTCTTGCTTTTGCGCTGCGCCGTTGAAGCTTCATTTCCTCGTTCTCGAGGCTTGAGGGCGTTTCTATATTTGCTCACGTTGTTTCTTCCGATAACTTGGCGTGCCTCAACACGACGTAGTCAATGCGTGGGATTTATGGTTCGTTATGTGTTGCGCCGGCTTCTTTCGGCGGAATCGATACAGGAGTGTTAAACGATACGAAAACGAATGAAAAATAAAACAAGATTTGCAAGTCGCACACCCCAGCGCCCGCCATCAGTCCTTCTGCGAAAGACGAGTTTATGAAGGGCTCGATGTGTTTTTGAGGTCTGTTTGATCTTTCTCGGCCGGCAGCCCTCTCCTTGGGAAGTTTTGTTCTTTATCTTTCTTGGCTTGGATCGTTTTCTTCGCCTGTGAAACCTCTTGGAGTTGGCTTCGAGTAAATATTGATTCTTCAGCGGGGCATGCATGCTCATTTTAGCTGCCAGAAATGTAGTTTTTACAGGAAAAAACAAATAGAACCGTCTTTAGAATAACCAACAGCATCGTCGCAGGGAAATGGAATTGGCGAGGTGTTCATTTCTGTGTTGTGTGTATAAACCTCGGCTGTGAATGTCATATGGAAATGTTCGTGTTAAATTTACGCTTTGTTGCTACTGAATCGGTAGAATCTCGACGCTTTCCTTGAGAAGACAACCGAGTTTTTTTATTTATTACATTACAGCAGTGAAGAGACTCTCTAAGAACTTATTTAAAAAGAAACAGATAAACTTGAACATGAACACAACATTAACATTATGATTACTTGGGGCAGAAACCATTAATTTAAATCCATTTAATAACAGGCACATAATAAAAGTCATCGAAGCTGAAAAACTAACGGGTTTTGCTTAGTACAAGACGTAATTTTATAGCGGTAGCGTTACGAAGTAATTTAATTTCTTTGTTAGCCAACAAATTGTTTAAAAATTGACATCCTCTATAATATAGGTAGCGGCTAATCACGAATATAAAATAAAGGAAGTTTGATAATTTCTACACATATAAAAAGAACTTATTTAAAAAAATAATTGTCCAATGAAAATGCAATCGGTTGGGTTTTGCTCTTAGAGATGGGTGTGCAAGCCAATAGAATGGTTTTCTCAATCGTCTATATCAACCCATGTTCTGCAGCACCATCAAGTATGAGTAAATTTTCTTGTAAATCTAGAAAATATGTCAAACATTAGGCACTAAATCGGGTAAGGACACGTCAAGCGTACCTCTACAAAGTTAAGCAAATCGATCGCAGTGAAACCATCGGACAGCACGACCGGCAACTGTGCCTTTCGTAGAACCTGCTGGAGCGTTTTTTGATGGTTCGTTGATAACCCGTACCAGTTGACGGCGTATATCTCGTTGATGAGCCTGTCGTTCTAAAATAGTAAAACAAAAGCACTTGTTTCATAATACCAATAACCAATCGCCAAACGGGTGGGTAGTTGCCTTTATAGACAGAAACGTTCCCAGAGCGCAGTTCACAAATAGTTGAATGGTGCAGATCCCGATGACGGCCATTCCCGGGAGCCAAGGGACCTGAAAAGATCGATTCTGTGCTGAGATCGAAAGAACTGAAATCTAAAGCGATCCGCAGCGTACCCTGACAACGATGGCGAGCGAAGCGACAAGCTCAAAGATTAGGCAACCAAAGTTAACGAAGAACTGCTTCTTAAACAGCTTATCCATGTCGGTGATATGCCTGAGTAAAACGAAGCGCAGTTAAACTTTGTCTTAATATTGCATCCTAAAGAAAATCTCACTTGGTGTGTTCCAAATGTTTGAGCACAATTTCTTTAATGAGATCGGCGATTTCTTTGGCGTTATTGCCGTTGAGGTCGGTGTTCACCAGTTCGGTGAGGCGCCGCAAGTAGATGATGATCAAGTCCATCTGGCCGGTTGCATTGACGATCAGGAATAAAAGACACACGTCGCAGGCCATCAGACCCACGACGGCCTCGAACACCTGCAACAACTGGTACAAACAGTTAACTGCGAACCCCACCGAAGTCTTGGAGTCGATAAAGGGTAGCGTGAACCCGAACAAGAGGACCAGCTCACGCTTCACGATCGGCATGGTGATTGCATAGAAGAAGAATCCGAATAATAGGCCCGAAAACATGATCATGAGGATCCTGATAAACACCTTACACAGAGTGGCGGTGTGGTAGAGAGAGTCCGTTACCTCCGGATACAGTGGCGGAGCCGTGAAGCGATCTAGGTTGTACATATGCAAGTCGTAGAGGCCCGGCGAGGTGAATGCTGCGATCTTGGCAAAGCCCTGCAGACGTCCCGAGATCGTTCTACGTTAGAGTCTCCTCGCGTGTTGGTCTTTCAGACGCTCACCTGGATGGCTATACCGAGGGTCACGAGGCAGAAAACGACGTCCATCAGTGATCCCCACACGTTTGCGATCGAGTAGATGTTAACGAACAGATATAGGATCAGGTCCATCACCAGAAAGATTAGACGTGCATTTTTGCGCGTGTATTCGGGCAGCATCCGCTCCGCACCGCAGATGGCGAAGAACTTGATCAGCAAACGATTCGAACTGTCGAAAAGGTCTGCCGGAGTTTTGTACTGGTTCCGAAGTAGAATTTCCTTGCGTTTTAGGTAGCGATTCCAGAACTTCATTTTGATCACAGGTTTCAAAGACACTGATTCGCTTGTGGCAAAGCGTGAACTATTTATTTGAAAGGATTACGATTCATTCCCTAACCAGACAACTGCAGGAGGTGTTGAAGGAGAATCCATGAAACAATACTGATGAATAAGTGATCCACTCACTGGGTTCTGCACACCTGACGCCGTCTTCACAGTCGATGCGGAATAACAAACTAACAGGAGTTACAGAAAACCTTGCACTCTTCGTCGGAAACCATCAAAGGCATAATTAAAGAACCCTTTAATAGAAATTATTTACAGCATAGCAGCGGAGATCCCACGGCGAAGGCAACTCTGGCGAAAGTGTTAAAAGGCTTTCAGTATTAAAAATTTAATTAATTAAAATACTTCCAGTGCTGTTTTAATTTCTGCACTATGTTCAGAAAGCATACAACCTGGCACCATTTTTGTGTAATTCATTATGGTTACAAAGTATAATTACCTCATATAGGTTACAGTTTTTGTTAGGTTTTTTTTAATCTTAGAAGAACGGATCGAGCCGTATTTATTAATTTAACTTAATCTAACTTAACAAGATTAACAAGATTATCTTAAACACTATTTGGCACTTCCTCCACTTCAGAATAGCTTTATCCGGGGCTAACTCGTTTTTCTGTTAGGTTAATGTGACGGACCCCTTCACGGATCGGTTTAATGCTGACTCTTCGGATTCATCCTGTTAGTTGCAAACTTTCACTTGCAGTCGTAATCCACTTACTACAACTAGAACTTACACTTACTTACCTAGAATTTAAGAAATTGGATTATTAATGATTCAGTATTTAAAAGTAAAATGGCCATGATTGACAAGAGTACAAGAGTTTCGCGGAAAATAGTTTTCTTCTAACCCAAGAGTTTTTGGTAATCCTTGTCGCAGGTACATATTGAAGGCCGAAAATCTGGAAACAGTGCGACTCATGCAGATATATTTAAAATGGTTTCAAATGAATTACTAGTCTAGTTACAGTTCAATTACTTATTGGTGATTGGAAGTGAAAACTGTGAAGAATTGGCAACCATCGATTGTTGCAGCAGTTGATGATAAATCATTTACCCGTGCTCTGAGTTTTCTTGTGCCGCGAAGACCGCGCATCCACTTGGGCATCCATAATGGAAGGCAGCGCTCGATGAGAGATTACCAGTCAGGTTAAAAATGTAACATTCCTGCAGTCCGCAGAACACGGATGCATTAGCGTCCGAGCGACGATCACGCTAAATGAAGCACTTAGTCATGCATCAAAATTGACGTTCACGTTCCCCGTTGGCACCCCCGGTCGACTGCCGCCGAAATCTCAGCCTCCGTGCACCGCACTGCGCATAATGATAGTAATAAGGAGCTGCCCACGGGAGCGGGTGAAAATGCAAATTCCGCCCGCAGGCATTCCGAGGGGTCCCCGTGCGCGCGCGGAGCATTAGATCCGTTTCGGCAGGGGCCACGAATTCGAGGGCTTCAATTACCGAGCCCGCTCGATGGGAGGCAACTTACATCCAAATCAATTTTTCATGCCATTTTCACGATCCAGCGCGGATCGTTTATCATCCGGCACGGAGCCGGCACCGGTTCGGCACCGGTTCCGGCACGGCCGTCCAAGTGGTTCCTGATGAAGCGCTCTAGAGACCCAGCTTCTCGTTCGCTCTCGCGGGCACCACCGAACCCCGGCGTGGGCTTTGTTGGCTTAATTGTGATGTTATTTATTGTTTATAAATTCACTTTTAACCACAGGCATTACTCGGGCAGCACCCTCTCGGAAGAGTTTTGGAAATTAAATTACAAGCAAGCACCGCTGCGGTGCATCGCCGAGGTGCACTTGGAGCCGCATCCGTGCGAGTTGCGCAAATTAATGGCCTCCCCTACCGGGAGGGAAGGAAAAAGACGTCGTCCGCCGGTGGTGTGTTGGTTTGATTTCCCCAACAACCGAGGTATAGCATTTCCCAGCATAAAAAGGGGTTCAAGTCGGCGAAGAATTCACACGCGCCGCCATTGCGCAACGGAGGGCGAAGATGCGATAAAGATTTACGATGGCCGATCACGATGCATTTCGATCGGCCGAATGAATGTGGAAATAATTCAATTACCAATAACCGAACGCAACGCATCGCCGTTTGTCGAGGAGGTGTCGTTACGAGTGTCTTCAGACGTAACGCCATCTCGGGGCTGGCCTGTGTTTTGCCCTACACAAAATAAAAACCCCGCAGATCACGATGCCGGCTGGCGGCCGGTAACGTATTATTAAGAGATTTTACATTCAATTAAACAAGTTGCGATCGCAGCGATCGGTTCACGGCGTTCCGTGGGTTTTCTTTATCGCAACGATTTCGTGGGTCACGCGCTGCTCGTGTGTGGGTTGGTGTTGCGTATCCGCGACCCGTGTCCGAGGTTCACACTCGTCCCGGCACTGCGCCTCGAAATGTATGATTAAATTTGATACCCGAGCCTATCTGTTGCGTTTGGCGGCCTTTTATGATCTGAGGTAGACACATCTTACCCATTAATGCTTTGCCCGCAACGAGCGGGCGACGGGAGTCTCGCGAAGCGTGATTTGGCCGTGATTCGGCCGTATCTTCGTACATGCTGAAGTTTCGATCGAAGCAGGAACCATCGTCCGCCATCGTTACACGAATGGCCGATTTGGGAGAGGTCCAGTGCTAATTCTTAACAGACATAACTCCTAGCAGGTTTGGATTGTTTGTTGTCCGTTGTCAGTGTCCATTCATCCCTTTTTTTAAATTGTTACTGACTCTTTTTGATAGAAGACAAGTTGATTAACGAGGTCGCATTTAGTGTAATTATATTTCAAAGTGTCTTCCGAATTGGGTCAATTTTCCTAATGTAATGAGAAAAAGCTATGCTTATAGGCTTATCTGAAACGTTAATTATTAAATCAAATTATGTAAATCATGACATGATTAAATATTCCATTACTGTTGCTGCTTTTACTATTGCAAAGCCACTTCAGAAAAAATCTTTCAAATAAGTTCTAAAATAAACAGCAGAAGTTTCACCTTCATAAAGTTAACAAACTACCAATAAAACTATGAAGGGTACTGAAAATCAATTTAAAAAGTACTGAAAGTAAAAATAGATGGTAAAACATAGTTTACTAAAAATTCTATAAATGAAACATTGTTCATCAATCAATCAAGCATCTGTTTACTACAAGCCAATGAACATAATTATTGGTTCATCATCAAGTGGATAAACTTAAAAGCTATCTTAGTATTTTCTATCTTTACATGTTTTTTTCATGTTATCTCGGTTTTTGTTTGGTTCGATTTCCTTCAATAATCTTCATTGTTAAACGAAAATCGCTTTAAACATTTTATTTCTTGGGATTTCGGATAATTTCATTACATATTTATTTCGAATAGTATTATTACCGTATCAAAAATTGCCTTATCTGCTAGACTAGTGTTTAGTATAATGGATCATCGAGCTTGTTGTATAAAAATGAGTCCGCCTTAATTTACTGTCCCCTGCTTCGGGTGACTTTGGTGCCGCTGTGCTCCACTGTCCCCGTCTCTTTTATTTGCGGATTTAGGAACAAATTAAAAAGGCACACTTTCCCAGAATCGCTACAGTCAGTGTCTTAGACCGTGGGTATTTGAACATCTGCGCCCTTCAAGGGCCCATGGCCGGCACGAAGTAGTTCCGGGGGTGTTCCATTGGACCACCGCCGGGTAGACAATAGGCCCGATTCGGTGTGGTCGCCGTTTTCCAGTTTTGGGGCTCGTTTTGGTTCGCTTTCGTTGCGCTTCTACCACCCAAAAGCCTAAACTCTTTACCCACCGTGGCCTCGTGGCCCCGGCAGTCTGGCGCATATTAATCAACCCGGCGTGCGTAGGAAAGGAAACGGAAAAGCTCCGAGTCATTGCCGACACTTCGGTCCCGGTCGGCCCAGGGATCGGAGAGCTTCCATTGGTCCGCGGGCGGCGGGACTGGGCGCGACTGAGGAGTCGGCAAGCAGTCGGAGAGCGTCAGTGCTATCTTGCGTTTCGCCTCCCACCGTCCCAACTTCGTCAGCCGTCCGCCGGGCAGTCAGCACTTTCACCAGCAACCAGGACGGGGAAACGGCTACGGAGCCCGGTCCGGGTGAGGAGCCTCGACGCCTGAGTTACATAAAGAATAATACAATAATATGGCTAATGTAGGCAGACTCGATGTCGCCTTTCAAGATCAGCAGAATCTACTCGACCGACCCTCTCTCTCTCTCTCACTCTAACTGTCTAGCGGTGGTCGGCTAGGTCCCCCCTGCCCCGAACATGCTTTCTTCACGCCAATCTTCACGGCAACGGCAGCCACTCGGTTCACTCGTGGGCTGCGTGGTCGGTGTCCTTGCGATGACTTCTCACGGGCTGCCCGCGGTCTCGGTTCTCGATCAAATGTAGATGAGTTGGCACCCTTCAATCGTTCGGCCCTGCGCTATCGGCGGGGATGCTCACGATACGGAATTGGAAACGAATCCGACGATAGTGTGTCACGATAGTGTCGGAAGCTGCGATGGGCAACAATGGCCCCAGCGGCCTAGGGTCGCCATCGGGCCATCGCGATTAAATGCCCCACCATTTGATGTCTACACGTGGCCGATGATGATAACGATGATGTGGAGGTCCGTGGCCACGTCAGCATGTTTCCGGTACGGCCGACGGTTGCTGTCACGGGAAGGAAGTTCATCGAACTGCTTTGAGCAGTTTTGGGATGTTACTAATCGTTGCGATTATTAGTAGTTCAACGATTGAAATATTTAATTTTAACTTACGGAGGACGCGGTGCCCAATTTTCCCGGACACTACCGGGGCAGGGTGGTGTCAGTTTTTCTGTGCCATTCCCAATCGGCAAGTAACGGGTCCGGCTGCTTGTCAGAAGCTCGTCCAAGTACCAGATGGCAGTGACTCGGCACGGTCGGGCAAGATGCCACGTGGCACGTGGCGCAGTCCCCAGAAAAGAAGAAAGATTAAAAGACAAACAGAGGCAGAAAAAGAATCGTCGCACCCATTTCGCCAGCAACAGCAGTTTTGCATGTTGTAATGCTAATCCTTACCGATTGCCGGGCGGGTTTTGCGAACGTTCCGCTGCGGGGGTAACGCCCAAGGCGGGGAACCGCTCCTTGCCAGAGCCGACGGGGCCCCTAGAAGGAGGTGCTGCTATTGGGGGCGGCTTGTCTTCGGCTTCGTTACATAGTGTCGCGACTGATAAATGGCACTTTCGGGAGCCGCCCGTTGAAGGAGATTGGGTTGAGCACTCTCCGTGCAGTGCCACTGAAAGGCTGCACCCCGACGCCGAGGACACTCGGTGCGTCTAGTGCGACACACCCGCACACGCGCCCGAGGACTGCAGCCCGGGTGGATTGTCCGGGGGCGGAGGGTCTCCTTTTGGGTCCGGTCCCACCAAAAATATGCAAACTTTATTCATTTGTTCGTGCGGAGGACATGTGTGCCGCCAGGCGGCCCTGTGTCACGGTTTGGGTTCGATTTTTTTTTGGTGCAGTTTGGCAGTTTGCAGCGTTCTGGCTAAATGGCCAAACGGGTCGAAAGCGGGGCGAATCGGTGCCGTAGTAATGTTATTCTTTAGCAAAAAGCGTCTGAAGGGTCTTCGGTGTGCAAAATGTGCCCTGAACTGTGGACCCCAGGAAATCAGAAAAAGAAAATTAGGGCTTCAATACAAAGCTAAGCGTTTGGCAGTTATTTATTTATCTTACTGCTACAGAGTTGGACGGGTTAACACGCCGAACTAAAAATTATGAAACTTGCAAATAGAAGCTGGAAAATAGAATTTCCCAATAGAAAATCATGTGCATGTAAACATTACTTCACAAATCACAGCTTATTGTACGCACTTTTCATTGTCAATCCGATCTGCTGGTCCGTAGCTTTAAATCCTTGAATAGGGAAATTAAAAGAGTCCCACTATCTGCGGGTTTGCAAATCGTGCATTGTCATCCACAGCCATCAGTTACCGTACCAGTCGCGAAATTGACTTTCCCGGTGACTGTTTGTTTATGCAAAGGAATGAAAGAAAGAAAAACAATCACAAACTTCATGAATTACACACATCCATCCAGCACCTGGCCGGTCGGGGCGGCTGCAGGAAAGTAGCATTTGATTCGAGTGTTGACCGATGGCAGGCCACCTGCGTCCCGGCATCGCATAAACCATCGAGTGTTGAGCGGATCAAATCGGTGGAGGCGCATGGTCACCGGGCACACGTGGTGCACGTGGTCCGGTGACCGACTGGCGGTATCCGCGGAACGGAAGCACAGTGTCAGCCAGCGGCCGCCGGATGGGGGCTCACTCATGCCCATGAATAAATAACGTGGGACTGGCAGAAATTTAATATGCCCTTTTGTTTTGTGTGAATATTTCATAATTAGAATGAAGAGAAAGTTGCAGGGACGGTACGGGCTAAGGATCGCACAGGACGCCTGACGAACCGCGATGCTCGAAACGGCCAACGAAGCTCGGCGCAGTTCATCAGAAAAAGATGAAGCGAATGAATCATGCGCGTGGTGTTGATTTCGGCCATCAGCTCGGCTCGCCGTTTCCGGTTTGCTTGAGGTCCACCAATATGCGGTTTAATGTTACGTAGTAGAGCACTCCTAACAGAGCGTTTGTTATTTGATTTTTAACAGTAACTTTGGATAGTTTTTACAATCCGATCCGAGCCGTCTACACGCTTAATACAATCGCTTCAATTACACCCGTTTACTCACCAATGGCAAATAATAGAACATCCGACGAAGAAACGAATAAGTCGCGCTTGCTAATGGCTCCGTCCAGCACTGCTAAGTTTGACTGTCATCAACCAATGGAAGAAAATCGATGCCGATTAAATAATTCAACGATCCGGCCCCTTTTGAATGCAAATTACTCTCACCATCGGCGAGCGAAACCCGTCGCGGTCCGACAGCTTCATCGCTTTGCCGGGTCCGCAACTAAAACTTCTGCCGAAAATGCAACCCAAGTGGCTTAGGAATTGTGAACTGTGACAGAACGTCTTGCCCGTGACTGTTACTGTAACCAGCGGACAAAAGTAGATACCAATCCGTAAGGTTGGTTTGTGAAGTAACTGTTCGATAATATTGACCAGCACTCGAGAAATGGCTCCGAGTTTCCTAGTGGCTGTCGGTAAGTGTGTGCACACGACTGCACAGGGATTTACTTCAGGTATGATCGGCATTTCGGGACAGTCGTTTCATTAATTCATTTCGATGCATGGAATAAAGTGAAATCTCTCGCTAAGGTACAGTAATTAAATGTCGATCAATAAGGAATGGATCTGCTCTGTGGAAGCTTGGCGATAGAGTCGTCATCTACAGCTTTGTGGCTCACATTTATAAAAGTTAACATAAAAACCTAGAAAGCAATAATATACAGGGTGTTTCATTAACGATGCATGGTTTTATTTGATTATAAAACAAAAACAGCTGAATATTTTTAATGGTTGATGGTCCATTTTTTGTGAAAAACAATTTTGGTGAAATGTTTAGCCTGATTGACTTGGCAGTAGCTCATTCGGTCGACCTATTTTTGAGTACATTTTCTATTGTTGCTGGTCCTATTTCGGCAATAACAACTTAAATGTGGGTCTTGAGGGTGTCAATAGTTGCTGATTTGTTTGCATAAAATAATATCGATTGTGGCTGTCACAGTATGGCACGTAGTGCCGTCCAAGTTCTCAGCTTCAATTTTGCCCAAGAACCAATCAGCCAAAATCCACATCCGCGCAAAAACAGTCACTCGTTGTGGGTGAATTGGCTTCTCCTACACGATCTGTGGGTTTTCAGAACCACAATATTGATTATTAACATAGCCACTGAGGTGGAAATAAGCTTCAATGAAATGTGCTTTTGACGAATGAGTTGACGACCTACCACCTTAGAAATACATTTTTCATATTTCACAATTTTCTGCAACCAGAATGAAATCATGCATCGTTAACGAAATACCCTGTAGTATTTCTCATTGCATACCTTCAGGCGTAATTGAGGATTTTTTAAGAAATCAAAGTGCCACATAAAGGTTAACTTTACGAAGAAGCCATGCACAACACGCCTTAGTTCTAGCTATTAAATAGCCCCCGTGGAAAGGTGAAATGATTTTAAATGCTACTGCTTCCGAAGGCACAGTGTTGCCACCGAATTCGACGTGATCATTTTTTGCCGAACCAAAACCGGTGACTTTCCAAAACAGACAGTTTACAGTAATTTCTCTCAGCTTCGTCGTAGGAAGTTCCGCCGAAAGCCTCGCCACACACGGGAACGGGCACGATAAACGCACGGTGCGGGCGTGCGATTGGCTTTATCCTTGCCGCGTGACGCGATGCTTCACCACCGGGGGGGCCCAGAAATGCTGCAGCTGACCGCGTTTAGTTTGAAACTAACTGCAAGTTTCCGCAAACCCCAACCGAGCGCGAGCCTGCGGGTTTGGCGCTCATGTACAAACTAATCAGCTGCCGTGATTGGAGTTTTCCTGGCGGGCGGTGCAGACCTGGCTAATGGTGCTGATGCTGCTGCTGCTGCTGCTGGTTCCGGTCTGCAGCGGCCTGCGGGAACCTCGAGCATACGTCAAGCAACATCACCGACGTTTTGGGCTGGCCGCACCCTCGACGAAACTCTACGTGTGCAACACGATCCGTGGTTTGGGTCACCCGGCCCGCCAGCCGGATCGCCACTTCCACGATTTCGGCCGGTCCGTCGCAAAATAGTGGAGGTCCTTCGAAGGCAGGAAGGGAACCCCGGAGAGTGGGGCTGGGCACACACATCGGCGCAAAACGTCGTCACTTCCGCCGTTCGCGAGAGAAAGGGGCGACAGTTCCTGTCACTCGACAGGCCGCGCGAAGCTTTGCACAGATGAGCAAACCGAAAGCGGAAGGACTTTGGGCTCTTCGGGAGGGGTCCCGTTCCGTTCCCGGCCGGCCGGTGGCTGGCGGTAAGCTAACAGTTCGAATTTGACTGTACAATGCATCGTATAATTGAGTTTCGAGTTTTGCGACCGGAAGCGAAGGGCACAAGAAAAAGCTTTTGCCGGCTTTTATTTGACTTTATATTTAGGTCATCAAACCCGTGCTCCGCTCGCGCCGCATTCGCAGTGCGCTGCGCGCGGCAACTGCGGTCCGAGAGCCGGCCCGAGTCCTTTATGGCCTTTCTTTTCCCACCCCGGGCCTCGGCCCGGCACTCGGCCCGTTGGTGCGACGTTTGTGAACCGGAAACGTGAGGCTGCGGAACCGGAATTGCATCCCCGTGGCCCGACAGCTTCCCGCCGGCTGGCGTCGTCCAGGTCGGTTGCGACGGTTGGCCGCATACCGGACCTGCTAGCGCTGCGCTTCGATGGCCGGGCAGTCACTGGCTGGACAGAGCGTGTCCAGTAGCGCCAGCATGCCGGCAGAAGGGCACGGCCGTACAACATATAATCAAAAGTCTGAACGCACTCTGGAGAGTGCTGCACGCGTCGAGAGTATTGCGTTTCAGGATCGTCGAAGCTGGATCCCATCGGCTCGGCTTCGGCTTCTGCCTTGAAGAGTTTTTTTGTCCATGATTTAGATTTGGCCGCTCGCAGCTCGATGCGAACGGTTCTGGATCTGGAACGGATCGCTATTCGTGGAGCCGCATTGATGATGTATTGTGACGCACGTGATGACACCGCGGGGTGTCACATTGATTTTTGACTTCCTATTAAAATCTGCGCCAAAACATAAAGGACTCCTCATAGAACGGAGGCAACTGCGGAATCCGGTTCAATGGTGGAGGTCACGTACTGCTGGCAACGATTGATGCAGCCCCCATATATATATTTTTCCATTTTTCGAAGGCAAGGTTTTCTTTATTTCAACACCATTTCTATCATGCTTATTTGGTACTATTATTTCATTCTAAAATTAAATAAAAAATTCTACAAGACAGTAAGTGACGTTAATGCTTAAACGCCTTTACAAGTTATTTTCAGAGATTCTGCAACAATCAAAACTATTGGTAATCAGATTTCTAAACACGGGGCCAGACCGATGCGATTCGTGAAGCTCTCTTGCCATGGTAAGGATCAACAAGCAACATCGACTTTTTTTTAATAAAATTTGATGGGTTTTCCTCATCAATTTCGGAATTAAGGAACTCAGTAGTAGACCACAGGAGTAGATCGCAAAATGTATTACTACCTATCCGCTCGGAAGGTAAATTCTTACTCTTTAAAATACATTCTGAAATACTTTCTGCAATTTTTTACAATATTTTAACATTCATAGACAGACGAAATAAATCCCATTGTTAAAATTGTTTCATTTTTACCACCTGCTTAACAGAGATTTTGTTTTCATTTAACTGTAAATTTTCTAAAATTAATTGTATTAATGGTTTTTTTCTGAAAAACCCCAATTTTAAATTCCTAGTTTCCAATTTCGACATAAAACTGATCGAAAACAATTTGCTATCTTCTTGAATGATACATTTACAGTTTAAAGTATCACAAAACACGGTGGATAACGCATCCTAGTTATAAATATAATAAATATTTATTTCAAACATGCCTTCGGTCGGTCCAAAGTTATGTCCACTGTAATGGACCATGCGAGGTGCAGAACATGAAGAGCGAACTGAAACAAATAGCATCGAGGCGAGTGGTGTCATCAGACATTATTGGATTTTATGAATACCTGAATACTGAATTGCATCTTCACGCCGGTGCCGGCGCTGCAACCGGGCACTCTCGGCGACTGCAGCATGAATGTGCAGCGACCGTGCACAATGGTGCATTACGTTGCAAGTGCCTCCCACCGAAAGGGGTTGGCGTTGGCACAGAAACCCGAACGGAAGTAGTTGGTAGGCCAAACCGTAAAAAATACTGCACCCCACATTCCGGAAAGAGGAATATAAATGTACAGCCGCCCACGGTGGCCAGTTGCTGGAGCGTGACGGGCGAGCTTCGCTGAAGGCTGAGCGCGGAGAAGTCAAAGTGGCCCAAAAAGTGCGAGGAATTCAAGATAGCCGGTAAAAAAGCTGGCCCAACTTGCAATAGAGCATTGTAGTACGCGCTGTAGTGGCAAGTAGTAGGTTGAGTAGTAGTAGTAGTAGTAGTAGTAGTAGTAGTAGTAGTAGGGTTGTCCTAGTTTCATGTTCTCGGCGACGACGACGGTGGCGAAAGATACGTAATCGCGGCGTTTGCAAATTGGAGGAACCACGCCGCGCGCCAATGTCTCAGGACATCCGAAGTTACGCCGGAGCGGATTGCTCGAATCGTTTTCGCGAATCGTGATTTCGTGGAGCTTGAATTTTGCTCGGATGAAGTTCGGTAGCAAACGGAAGCGCGAGCGAGCGAACGAGCGAGAGTGGACACCATTTTCCCCGCCAAACATTTTGAGCTACAACTCACTTCGTCAGAGCGGAACTCGAAGGACTCGCTGATGTGTGAGTGCCACGATTGAGGGGTATCGGGGCACATGGCCATCGGAACCAAATGATGTCTGTAACACGTCTAAAGTCTACCTAAACGTTTAATAAGGAGAATGAAATACTTTCTTATCATTTCAGCTGTTTATGCATCAATCGTTTAAATTTGTAAACATTCAATAGTTATTCAGTTTTGGACTTAGCAGTTAGTTTAGAATGAACTAAGTTTGTAGAAATAGTCTACAGGGTCTTATATATCTAAAAAAAAATAATTTAGGAACATAATTCTTATCAATGAGCAATATTTTATTCACAAAAGTAGTTGTGGAGTTATTATTAAATAAAATATACGACCAAAGCAAAGCTATCAATAAACTCATAAATGAAAACTAAATTCTTATAAGAATTTCAAGTGGCACTATGAATAAATAAAGACAGGGGTTACCACTCATAAACTAAATTGCAAATGAGAATAAGACTATCTATAAAATTCTGTCGTTTTCATCAAAGTCAAAAATTTATCTAAATTGAAACACATAAAATTAATATTATTATATAAAGCATAGAAATATGAAAAAAATCAATAATAGCTATTAAAACACTTTTTCCTTGATGTACTAAACACGTTTGTGAAGACAATATTTGCCGTTTCGTGTTCAAGAGATCCAATATACAAATTCGCTTTCCTTTAATTATACAAATAGCAATTGCGAAAGGTCAACGGATGTTTTGTCGAAAGCGTGGCACGAACTGAGAGTCTATTTTCGGTTTGAATCCGTACCTTCAAAATAAAACCCTTCACAACATTGATCCTTTTCCGCTCGAAAATGGTCCCGTTCCAGCTGATTATGAACTGACGCTCGGAACTGACAGCTCAGACCGCGGGATGGGGAGTGGCCGTGGGTCCGCGGTGAGGCCGGGTTTGTTTTGGTTCACCGTTTTCCCGGCACTGTGGCGTGTGTGGCCTTTGACGCGATTTTCTTTTCCCTCCGCTCCGGCGATGCCGCTCGAACTGACAGCTCGAACCGGACGCAGCCGCCGTACGGATGACGGTAGTGGCGCATGCCCGTTGCAAACTATTTTCATCGGCCCCATCCAAACACAAACGCTGCTGCGGACGACCTCGGACTGGCCGAAAACAGCCTCCAGTGCCAGTGGTGTTGTTTAGGGAAAGATTAGATTTTAGCGAATACGGCGTTTCCTGGAAAGTAATTGCCACCGACAGGAACGTCCATAGGTGCCAGTGTTTGGGTACAGGAAACGTGCCATCGACCATGGTGGACATGGAGAACGGGTGCACGTGAAGACCACCTCGCGTGAACGTAGTGATGCTGCGTGTCCGCGGCAGTGAGACGTAAAGTGAACTATTGCTAGCTAGTGGTGTCCAAGAGGACGATGCACTTAGCTACTGAACAAATCTAATTTCCGGAAACCAGATAGTGGACCGGTGCAGTTGCGCCTTCGGGACCACAGCGAGTGCAATATGGTAGGCCCTCGATTGGTGGCTCTAATCAGTGTTCCGTAAGATAAGCATTCCGATGCCATATGCTCAGTGATAGAACCCCTGCGGACTACTGAAAAGCTGAGCGGAGCTGTGCCGATCGATAGGGAACAGGACAACCAGCCAGCGATAGCACACACCCCATCTGCTTATCAGACTCACTCATCCAGCTACTGTCCGGAGGATATTGAATTCATTCCACAATGTCTGTCCAGGTGAGTGTGGCGATGAAAGGCCTCTTCCCAAAAGTTCCTCTCAACAGATGATACTACATTAGAGCTCAGCGTCAAAATGTCTGTTGGTGACTCTGTCGCTTAGACTAGAATTAAGTAGTACGTGATTCGAATGACCAAAAACCTCCCGACCAGGGGCCACGTTTTGCGTTCCGTACTGAAACACGTGCATATGTGTGTTGTTACTGATAAGGTGAGCCGTGAGCCAGCGGGAGAATCTTTTTTTGTTGCTCTGTTGAGTCACTTCTGCCTGCCTGTGTAAAGTTAATTAATAGTTAATAAACCTAACTAATTGTAGCTTTGCACGGAAGTTGTAGCTTTGACAGTCATTAATTCAGAATAACTGGGAAACAAATCCCTCCCTTTGGAATCCTTTACATTTTAAAAACGAGTTAACCAATAACGATTCGGTGCTATCAAAACTGTAAAGTTTCAACACATTTGACGTGAATGCCAGTGCTTTGCGAAAAGCACACCACACGTGTTAAAATATTTAGAATTGCTTAATGCTATTGCACTGCGATCCCTGGATTCGCTAGGAATGTTCCACGAGGAATGCGGCTTGGATCGTCCATCACTCCGCGGAACTGAAGCCAAATTGCGACGGCACGTACCGACCGTCCATTAGGCCGTGGCTAGTAAATTAAGGTGTCTATTTACATCATCCCGCTTCGAAGTCAAGACGCCTCTACTAAACAGGTCAGCCCCTCCCGGTGGGAGGGAAGCAGGGAATTGCCGAAGCGGGGTCCGCGAGTTGTTTAGATTCAAATTCCGCCACAAACACGACAGCCATGGGGGAGCGGTGCTAGATGCGAAATCCGTAATAGGGTTGGGCACAGGGCAGCTGCGTACATGTTGGTGTATTCCCTCGCCGCTAATCGTTGATATAGAGTTCACCGCGAACCTCGCCGGTCCGCGATAGAGAAATACCGCGAATTAAGCACTACGTAATCGTTGACTTTGGCCCGTTTAGACAAATTGCCCGGCGGTTCGAACGCCAGCACCGGTGGCCAGCGGGTGTGGGGCGCTCTCGGCCGCCGAGTCCGTCGGGCGAGTGCGTCATTGCGCGGCACACGATCTCTCGTGAGTATGGTTGTGGTCGCGAGGGTTAGAGTCGGACCGATCAGTTCGTTACGACGGTTGGGCGAGAGAAGTGGTCGCTCGGAGGTCGTGTTGAAAACGTCAAAGCATTATTTTGCAGAAGTGTAGTAGAATGATGCTCCGAGTCAAGTCCAAGTTCGTCGTTAGCGTATCGAGCTGTCGGGTGATGAATTAGTGAAATTGAGTTGTGAGGTAGCGATCGTGCTTCACGAAGTGCCCATCATCAACTGTCCCGATCGCGATTCATTGATCACGCGCATTTCGCTTCTCTCCACCAGATGACCAGATATAAGCAGGCCCAGTTTGCCGACGAGGACAGTAGCAGTGTTGGGTCGATACAGATCAACGAAACCACCCGCAGCCCAACGATGCACATCCGGTACCATGCGGCCCGGGGCACGTCCCTGTGGAACGCCCGGAGCAAGCTGGAGAAGGTGCTGATCTTGCTGCTGATGTTTGCGATCGTGCTAATAGTGGTGCTGAGCAGTCTGCTGGCGAACGACAGCACACGGATTCTGCACGTTCGGCCGCACGTCGGCAACGGTAAAGATAAAGGTACGGCGGCGCTCGTGAGGCGGACGTCTATTTTTAGTGTCAACAATCGGGACAATGTAAATAACGACTTCTACGCTGTTTCGTGTTCTAGATGCGTACGGTGTCGACGAGCAAATGCCCTGCCTGAACCATCACTGCATTTTTGCGGCCAGCGAGATACTACACTCGATCGACTGGTCGGTAAACCCGTGCGACGACTTCTACGCCTTTTCCTGCAATCAGTGGATCAAGAACAACCCGATCCCGGAGGGTAAGTCCATGTGGGGACTGTTCGGGAAGCTGGAGCAACAGAATCAGCTGGTGTTGAAGAACGCTCTCGAGCGGCCACTTTCCGAGTTCAAGTCGAAGGCGGAGAAGAAAGCGAAACTCTACTACCAGTCGTGTTTGGACGAGGACGAAACGATGGAGAAGCTCGGGGCGGAACCGCTCCAGAAGCTGCTGAAGCAGATCGGCGGTTGGAATGTGACGGCCAACGCGAGTGGGTTCGACGTGCAGAAGTGGTCCCTGCAACGGACGCTACAAACGCTTCAGATCAAGTACAACATGGGCGGTCTGTTCGGGTGGGCCGTCGGTGAGGACGATAGGAACTCTAGCAAGCATATCATACAGGTAAGCGGCTAACGGTAGCTGATTGAGAGCCGCTGGTTGATAACCCGTTTCTCCTCACTTTCCAGATTGACCAAGGTGGATTGACGCTCCCGTCGAGAGACAACTACTTGAACAAAACGGCGAACGTCAAGATTCTGACTGCCTACCTGGACTACATGACGAAGGTGTCGGTGTTGCTGGGGGCCGACGAAACCGATGCCCGTCGGCAGATGCAGGACGTGATAGAGTTTGAGACGCGGCTCGCGAACATCACCACACCGCAGGATATGCGCCGGGACGAGGAGACACTCTACCATCTGATGACGCTGGCCGTGCTGCAGGAGAAAGCGCCGTTCATCAACTGGCAGGAGCACTTCGAGGAAGCGTTCCGGCTGGTGCGCCGGAAGATCACCGAAAAGGAGAAGGTCGTCGTCTACGCACCGGAGTACCTGGAGAAGTTGAACCTGCTCATGAAGGAGTACACGGCAACGGACGAAAAGAAGATGTAAGTCGACGGTGGGGTAGGTTATGGCTTCGATCTGATCCGATCTGACGTTCTGTTCTAGCATCCTCAACAACTATCTGGTGTGGCAAACGGTACGATCGCTAACGGCGTGCCTGACGAAAGCGTTCCGCGATGCGTACAAGGGTCTCCGAAAGGCCCTGATGGGATCGGATGGTGGCGAAGAGCTCTGGCGATACTGTGTGTCCGATACGAGCAATGTGCTGGGTTTCGCCGTCGGTGCCATGTTCGTGCGGGACGTGTTTCACGGTGATTCGAAGCCGCAGGCCGAAGACATGATCAACCAGGTGCGGGATGCGTTTAAGGGAAACTTTAAAAACCTGAACTGGATGGACACGGAGACGCGCCGGTTGGCGGTGGAGAAGGCGGACGCCATAAGCGATATGATCGGTTTCCCGGATTACATTCTGAATCCGGAGGAGCTGGACCGGAAGTACCAGGAGCTGAACATTGACCCGAAGACGTACTTCGACAACAACATCAACTACAACATCTACAGCCTGAAGAAGAACCTGGAGAAGCTCGATCAACCGGTCAAAAAGACGCGGTGGGGTATGACTCCACCGACGGTCAACGCGTACTATACCCCGACGAAGAACCAGATCGTCTTTCCGGCCGGCATTCTGCAGAACCCATTCTTCGACATAAAGAGCTCGAAGAGCCTCAACTATGGAGCGATTGGCGTGGTGATGGGGCACGAGCTGACGCACGCCTTCGACGACCAGGGCCGGGAGTACGATAAGGTCGGTAACCTGCACCAGTGGTGGAACAATCGGACGATCGAGCGGTTCAAGAACCAGACCGAGTGCTTCAACCAGCAGTACGGTGCGTACAAGATCAACGGCAAGAACATTAACGGCAAGCAGACGATGGGCGAGAACATCGCCGACAACGGCGGTCTGAAGGCGGCGTTCCACGCGTACATCAACAACGAGAAGAGCAGCTACACCGACACGGACACGCTGCCCCTGCCGGGCGTTAACATGACCCACCGGCAACTGTTCTTCGTGTCCTTTGCCCAAGTCTGGTGCTCGGCCGTCACCGACGAGACGACCACGCTGCAGATCGAGAAGGACTCGCACTCACCGCCAAAGTTCCGCGTGATAGGGCCCCTGTCGAACCTGCGAGAGTTCTCGGAAACCTTCAACTGCCCGGCAGGCACGGGCATGAATCCGGTGGAGAAGTGTGAGGTCTGGTAGGGAGGTTCGGGTGCGTTTTAAACGCCTGCCCGATACGGTTGACCAGGACTACGAAGCGCACGTGGTGGTACAAACTTTTCCGTTCTTTCTCGTCCCGCCGCTCGGTGGTCTCTTTTATGGGAGCGCGCCTCTTTTTTGTGATGCTTTTACTTTACGCTTGACACGTGGCCGGGTCGGCGTTAGAAGAAGATTTCATCTCCTGCAAGCCAAATTATACACAGTCACACACAAAGCATAGGATAGGACAGCACTCTGGCCGCGGAAACAGGAGGCAGTTGGTGTTTTGCAGTGGTCAAACCACTGCGTCGATATCAATTAAGGCCGTCGGAGCAAGTCTTCGCGGAGGTTCCCATCCTTCGCTGTTCGATGTAAGTTTTGTAGGTTAAGCAGATGCCGGATGTCAAAAGCCAAACACGACAAGCGGACAACCCGAAAGTTCCACTATTTTATTAACGATTTTTCTATCCTTCGAGTGCGGCACGATCGGCGACGGTACGATTGTGGCACGGCGGGCATTTTTACCTTATTTTATATCGTTATTCGATCTTTGCAAAACCCGGAACAGCTACAAACTTCTAGTGTGCGTAAGATTAATTAATTGTGATGGTATCTTAAATGAGCGAAACCAAAAGAAATATGTAATCTAAGGATGGGTCCGAAGCGGGAGAACACGGAGTCGTGCTGTAGGGTGACGTACTTGCAACGTTTAAAATTAAATCAATTCCTATTAGACGACAGTGTAACAATTTATACATTCACGAGGGAAACCAAAAATGAAATAATACTTATCTTAGAATGTACAACTGTTCACACGAATGGGTGTTGAATTTGGCTTTGAGAAATGTTTTGTAATTTATTACCACTGATAAAATGTAAGTATGAAAACGAACTTTATGTCTCATTACAGTTATTGGCCAACGTTTTTAGCTTTACAGCTTAAGCTCAAAAAGGGTTGTTGGGAATCCTAATGCCATGCGGTGGTCACATACAATTTAAACATTTTTTATTCGTTCCGGGGTTTTACTACCTTTGACTACTACGTGTTGTTTTAAGTCTTTGTTTCCGTTGCGCCAGAGATACGATTCTGCCTTCTTCGTTCCATCGGGATATCTGACTCGATGTCCAGCAAACATCCGATCCGATGAGCAGTGCAGAAGTAAGAATTAATTACAAAAGTAGATACTTCAAATCGAAGAGATTTAGCCACAGAAGTTTGATTTTTTCCACGTCGAGACATTGGTTGAGTGGACATCTAGGTATTGCTGAGAGCGTAGGTATTACAGATTAAACTCAGCCGAATATACTGTTTCGGATCACATTTAGACCCTGAGGTTCTCTAGAAAATGGAGTCAGAATTTGGATAAAACGAGAGAATTTACATAGAAAAAAAGTCGCGTAAGAAATCCGGTTGTTGATGTTCAACACTACACTGATGCGACGGATGTGAAGACTTCTCTACTAATTTTCTGGCAGTGAGAGCTGAGAATATCTTTTTTAACGTGCTATCTATTTTGAATGGAGCTTTTTGGGAGCAACCCCTAAAACTATTCATAAACGTTATTTTCTAAAGATTTAAAGATGCCAAATAATCATTAGTTCCAATTTTTCTCTCTAGTAACAAAAGTCCACTCTTTGATTCTCATGCAAAAAGGATGTTTTACTTCACTCCTAAAACTGTTCTGGATCTTGGAATCCTGATATAATCGGTATTTGTTCGGACATCCACTAAAAATCCGGTATTTGCTCGGATCAGACAATTGCCGTGATAAGGTATTGCTGCTTTGTAAATGTTGCAGAAATGCATGGTGATTTATTGATACGAGTCCGTTCGAAGGGTTCGGCGTCCATCAGAAGCATAAGCTCCCCATCGGGCATTATGCTAAATGAAGGTATCACGTCGGGTTCGGGCTCTATTGAACGCTGGCGGTCCGCCGGTCCCACACGATCCACTCGATCCACTCGAGGAAGGGCGCGACTCGGATAAACCGTACCCTGGCACAGGTCCGGTGCAGGACAATACCCACCAATCGATAATGGTCCCCTCGGTCGCTCTCGGTCTCCCCACCCGGGACCCGGGCCATGACCATGGGTGCCAGCAGCTCATCGTAGCATACGTTTACGCCCGTTCTGGCACTGGCCATCGGGCTTTCCCGTGACCCCTGCTCCGGGGGCTCGCCTTCCGACGCCCCGTCGCCGGACACGTTCACGGCCGAGTAGAGAAAGATTTGGCTCAGATCGCCGTCGGCACTCGGCCACCAGAGGCACGCAAACTGACAGGTGGACAGCCTGAGAAATATCGTTTCAATTTTCAGCCGGACAAAAAGAAAAACAAATCAATTCCGGCAACCGTGATGGCCGGGTCGGGTGGGCCCCACTTCTCTGGGTGACCCCCCAAAAAACCCGGTGAGCGATACTTACGATACCTTCCGTTCCAGTTCGATTAGTGCGAGATTGCTCTGCTCCTTGGGTGCCTCCCGGCCGATGCCGTCGTGAGCTGGCGGATTGTTGTTGACAAAGTTCGGGTGTTGATGGAATATCTTTATACGATGGTCCACTGCCCGGCCGGCGGCCTCGACGATAATGAATTGCTCCTTCGTAGGGCCTGTGAGTTTTCGGGTGAGCAAGAAACGGTGACTTGTGTGTCCGTGGTGCCCGTGCCCCGCACACAGTCGAAGGTGATTTATTTGAGATTGGTCGATTTATTATGTTGCGGTCCGGAGTGGATCGCCATCCCGGGACATCGTACATCACCCCCACTGTGTGGTCGTCGATGGGCCGTCGGATGAGTATTACCTGCGCCATTGTCCGGTGAGCGTGAACCATTTACTCCGGAGCAGCTGGCCGGGGCTAGCAAAAATCGGTCACTTATCAGCACGGCGTAGCAATCAATCACGACCGGGCGAAAGCGCGGGTTCCGAGGGTTCACCCGATCCGCCACGCGATCCGCGGATCTCGCCACGTACGCCAGATATGAGAACTCCTCATCGCCACATGCCCGGCGGTATCGGCGGCACACTTGGCGGCGCGTTCGATGAGGTGTTTTGGGAGGCGGCAAAAATAATTTTCAATTACCGATCGGCGGTGGATATCCAAATCGGGCACTGTGAGCGTCACTTACTTCGTTCGCTAATCCTTTCAATTGCCGTGGTGGTGGCTTGTGCGGTGAGTTCTACGGCTTCCGTGCGTGCGGTGGTCTCGATCCAGTCTAAATACCTCGCAATGCTGATGAACCCAGCGAGACTTCTGGTGTTGCACCGAGCGGTTGTCTGAGAAGCCGGTGAGTCCTCCCGGAGCCCGGTGAACGAAACGACGCCCAGGGCGGTCCAGCTCCCGTTTATGCTGGCCACAAACGCTCCTCCGCTGTCGCCATTGCAAACATTGGTTCCTGGAACACGTGGCTGGAAATTAGTATTTTTATTTTGATCTTTGGAGCTAATAAAGCGTTGGTTCTCGTTTATGTTGCTTCCTAGCTTAATTTGTTGTAGATTTTAATCGCTTATTATATCGTCCAAATCGGAACCGCAAAATTCCTACAAGATATACCAATTTTGGAATAAATGATGGCAGAAGCGACTTACCGTTTTCCCAACCGGCACAAAACATTCCTTCGTACAACACTTGGCTGAAGAGAGGCGGATCGCTTGCCAGGCACTGAAGGGGGCTTACCACGGGCATAGCCGCGAATTGGAGAGTCCGCGGAAGGACATCGCCCTCCGTGAGGCCCCAACCCGAAACGAACCCATATATCCGCTCACTTCCGGGTCCGGGTCCAGTTGACAGGCAAACTGGCTGCACGAACTCGTCAAACTCGAGCACCGTCCGCAGGGTGAGCATCGCCAGATCGTGCCGTGGGGACCCACTGGAGTAGTTACCGTGCCGGTGGACGCTTTGTACTCGGTGCTCCTGGGAGTGACGGGCCATGGCCAGCAGCTCGTACAGGCCCACGCGAACCGTCAACTCGTTGGCGGCCATCTGATACCCGCTCCGGCTCGTTACGCAATGGGCGGCCGTGATGATGGCTCGGGGCCCCACGATGAACCCGCCACAGGCGTAGGCAATGGTCGCCAGCTGTTGCACTGCGTGGTGCCAAAGGGCCACATGCCAGGGAAACTGACCCGGCCAGCTGGCGGTGCCACTGGTGATGGAGCCCGGCGCCCCAATAGGTCGCTGGCCGCAGCGGAACGGTTGGCCACGGACGCCGCCGTGGGAGCCATCGGCGCTGATGGGTCCCGGGAGAAGACCTAGCGCTAGGAGCAGCAGCACGACGGCGATGCCCACACTATCATCGGTCGCCCTCATGACACTGACAGCCGACCTTGCTGCGGACGGAAGCAATCCACGCACATCGATCGAGCGCACAGTTTGACTGACATCTTCGACCAGAGGCCTAGTGGGCCGTCGTAGAATTCCCGGAGCATCGTAAATACACGTCGCACCGGGAGGTGATACGTAAAGTAACCGGGAATCGGAATCCTTATTTCTATTCTAGATTTCTATAAATCTACGTTTCCGAAATTGAACAAGAAGCTGTGGCTGAGAACTTGAAGATGTAATTCGATCGATCGAGAAAAGTAATCCGAAAATACTTCGTCGTACTTTTTGTGTACAAAACCAGGAAAGGCACTCAATGTCGACGACACTACGGATGTTTTATAGACCTCCATGCTGTAGCAATCTTGACTGCAGTACTCCTCGAACTCTAGTTCCGAACGCGAATCATAGTCACTCGACGGAACTGGATCATTGGCAAAGGTTGTTTTCTCCAAAAGCGTGTCAGAGTGTCCGTTGGCGCTGGAGAAATAATTTCATCAATTAAAACCATCCCCAATTCCAGTGCGAACCACTCCACAGGAATGGGTAATTATTCGATTCCACTTCGACCGAACCGTCTTCCGGCACATCGTCAGCAGAAAGTGGATTGATAACCGCACATCGCGATCTTCGACGCCGCAAAGGGCAAAGAAAACATCGAAGCAGCGATCGATTCCGGTGGCCACTTGCAACCTTGCACTCGGTGTGACTAACGGACCGTGTCTCCGGATCACCCGACGTCAACGTCAGCGGCGTGGAATGGGAGAATGAAAATAAATTTGTTTACAATCCGATTCCCGGTTGTCAGTTTGCGTTTGGCCAGCCAGTGGTCCCGGTCCCGGTTCGGTAATTTTCTCACGTTTCGCTGATAAACCACCACCTGGTCGGAAGCAGATCCCTCTGGAGTGGAGTTGCCGTGGCCGTGATTTGGTGGCTGCGGCGACTGGACCGTAGCATTCGGTCGAATTGGGAATCCGACCGGAATGGTACGTGCAACAATTTGTTGTCCGCTGGGAAGGATTGGGAAGGGCGTTCGACGTCCTTCCGGGACCCGTTGGAGCTACGAAGCGCAGCTTCCAGCTTCCTGCTGGAGGGTTTTTATTTCTGAAAAATCACCACCTAACGGACCGGGACGGCGGTCCGATAGGAGGATTACATGAGGGAGTGATTCGGTTTTCTTGTCGGTTATCATTGGCGATTTCCTCTTCATTAGAGTCGACCGCCGGTGAAGTTGGATCCGAATATGGTTAGGTGCCCGCTCGGTACCCGGTTCCGGTGCGGGAAGAGAAAAATCCAGTAAACACCTTTACCGTGCAGTCGCCGGAAAACCGAAACCCGGTACACGATGATTCGTGGTTTTCGATGCGCTGCACTGCACCAGGAACAGATTGCAGGGCCGAACCTGGGTGGATTATCTATCAATTTCAAATTTAACTAACGAACAGCTTGCAATCAATAGTTACGATTCGATTCGATTTATTTTTACTACCACCGGTGGTTACCTTGTCGGCTTGGGTCGACGTACGGGATTGGGGCGGAATTTGATAGTTCCGCAGTAGCGAGCAGTGCCAGAAGGCTGGCCAAGCGTTTGCCAAAGGCTGTAACAGATTTATGGTGCAGTCAGTGCTACCCGTGTAAGCGCATTTCAGATTAGAAGCGTTAGAAGTTGAACTGAAGACGACAGACGACGTGGTATGGTTTTACTCGCGGCTCGTGTTGTGTGTAGAAGCATTGAATTCTGCGATTAAAATGGAACATCGAAACCCTTTCAACAGTGAATGACTTTAATTGATTCATTCATTAAATTTATCAACACCGGTTCGGTCGGTTTATTTTCGAAAGCTGGAACCATGATAAAATAAAACTGAACATACATTTCAAATGTTTGCTTTTTTAAACAAAGGTTTCTTTTAGTTTGCCTAAATTTGATTCATCATAATCTTTTTGTAAAAATAAAGAAATTTTTAATTAAAGCTTATGGATTTTGACAATGTAATTATCATTCAATTGGGTACGTTATAAGTATCGGTCCGAGAATACGAAATTGGCCGGTAAAATATTCGGTAAATTGAAAACACCTTCCCACAGGTGTGCGAAAGATTTAAGCGCAATGTAAATTGAAAATCGACCATCGTCGGGGTGGTGGCTGCCACATAAATAAACAGCAGAAGCAAGCCCATCGCCATTCCGGCGGCCCCGAAACCTACCGCATCGA
This sequence comes from Anopheles bellator, assembly GCF_943735745.2. Classification (NCBI taxonomy): domain Eukaryota; kingdom Metazoa; phylum Arthropoda; class Insecta; order Diptera; family Culicidae; genus Anopheles; species Anopheles bellator. Next base: position 62,014,155 of record NC_071286.1, read on the forward strand.
AGATGACAATAATTTTGAAAAATAGCCCGAAGACCCGACCAGGAATGCTCTGGCCCTGGAACGCTGATTACAAAGTTGCTCCTTCGAGTGTATGCTGCTTGTTGCTGGAACAGGGCCTTGCACTTCGGGGTTTGGTGTAAATTTTATCAAACATCACATTGCGCTTCCAACGCCAGGGTAGCGATCGCCGTTCCCTACAGGTGGCGTCGTGTAAGAGATTTTGTTTTATTACTTCCCATTAGCATCAAAATTGCCACCGTGAACCGATGATGAATCACTTCGCTTTGATGTGCAAAGTTGAACTTGTTCCCGACGATGTTCGGTCACAGTCAAGACAAGGCATGAGATGCGAACATTCCTGCGGCACCCGGACAGCGCGATACACGGGGCCGATGGTTTGGAGGGCCCGTGGGGATCGCGAGGCGAAGAAAAACGAAGCATAAATTATAGCGCCAGTTTGAAGATGCCGTTTTTTTGTCCGGTTTGATGCCCGCGAGGAGCTTTCGAGTCGATGCAGCGGTGCAGCAAATTCATCATCGGATCGTTTACATGCCGACAATGAGTGATCGGTTTCGGGAGCATAATTCGTGTGCAGCGAGTGATGGGGCACTTGTGGAACCCGAACAATACTGAACCATGGGAACGGCGTTTTAATGTTGTTTATATCATGCTGAACACTGCAAAACCATACGAAATTTATTGTTTTTCTTGATTTTTAGTTAGCGCGTTGGCTATATGAAGTAAAATTTCGTATTCCCATTGCATTTGGAGTTTTATAAATTTCTTAAAATCTTAAAATTACCTTATTAAAAATATTAACCTTACCTTAAATAGTTATACTAGAACTTTAGTTTATTTTTTTTTCATTATCTATCAAGATTGTTGAATACTTTAAATATTTCTTGCATCGTAAAATTAGTGCAGGATAGCTGCCAAGTCGGCGAAATTTCAAACAATTTTCTTCTAAATAGCGAATGCAAGAGCGCGTAACGCTTTTATGCTGACACCACAGATGCTTGAGGATGCGAAAGAATGCCAAACCGAACCGACCGACTGGGTGGAGCTGGCAAAAGGCACGAGCTGAGGGGCCACGACGGTGTAAGCACCATCGTGATGTTGCGCGTTTGCAAAACTTTTGTTTACTGTTTTTTATCATGTTAATTTCATGCTGGCATGCTTTAATGAGTCTATTAGCATAATATCGTGCCGACATCATAAATTGCAGCCGCGGAACGGGTTCCACGGCCGCAGATGGCTCCCGAATCCGTGGCGGGCGAGCGAAACTCCATTGGCTAATGTAGTTGTTGCGCGGTCCGGACAGCGTCGGTGGCATCGTTGCATCCTTGCGTGTGCATTCTTTCGCCTGTTGCATCGACCGGGACAGGGACCGGGGGCCCGTCGGGCGCATGTAAGGGTGGTTGTTTTTCATCGCGGCATTACAACCAATTTAGCTTCATTTTTCTCGCTCCACGCAGCCGGGGCCCCATTTTCGATCACTCGAGATGGACAGGTTTTTGACGGGAATTTTAATAACGGTCATAAATATGTCACAATTTGGCTGGGTTGGACGGGCTGAGGGGTGCCCAGCCAGGGGTGCCTTTCTATGAGGTGGTATCGGTTAGAATGCGAAGCGAGCGAACCCTTGTTTCTGGCAGCGCATGATACTGCGTTAGGTTCGACATGATGCTGAAATAACCGAACCAAATTAATCTTTCGTCTCACTGAAACGCGTTGGGGCAAAATAAAGCCGTAAAGCATAAATCTAAGAAGCATTCTTTTGGTGTGTTTCACGCGAAGCATATTTTTTGCTAAACCACTTATGGCGAACGCTAAAGTCAGACGCTGAAGTCGAACTAGCTTGAGCAAAAACCATCAGTCTTTAAACTTATACGAAAATACCAAACAGAACCTGATAAATCTAGTTTTAAATCTTGGAGGTAAATATGAGGCGTTTGTCAGAAAAACAAGACTAATAAAATATGTAACTAAACTAAATATGTAACTGTAACTAAATATGTTAGATCACATATTTTGATGATGTCACGTGCTTAACTTTCGGTTTACTCTCATGATAGGTGACTAACTAACATTACGACGGAAAAACGTTAAACCAAGTTTTCCTTTTGTAATGAAATACACGCTACATGATGGGCAGCATCAAGCGCATGGGATAGCCGTAAAGCTTCCTTCCGAAAGGACGGTTGCAATTGGCCATCACGTTTCGCTGCTCACCGGTACCGTGGTTTGTTTATTTTAATATGCAAATAACGCGTATCGGGAGAACCACATTTACGAAAATTGCCACATTCCATTGCCACAACAACAATAATGGAACCACTTCCCGTGTGCGCAGGGATCACCCAAATATTGGTTCCGAACGCCGGACTGGCCCCGTTCTGATAGCAATCGGACACGGTGACCACGGTCGGACTACGCAACCAGCAATCTCATCCGTTGCCATCCGTCGGTCAATGGCAGGATCGGTGACTTTGCGATGGTTCGGTACGGGTCGCCCACTTCCGGCCGCACTCGTTAATGGGAAGCCCGCATGGTCGTCCTGCATGAAGGGGCCCTCGAAAACGTTCAGGCAAATCGTACCGTAATTGAGCCGATTCCCGGTACGAATTTGGGGCTTACAGCTTTCAGGTACGGCTCCCGAAAGTGCATCCTGTGCAACGATCCACGCTGGACACAGGACTTCCCTCGGACCAGCAAGGAGCAAACTGGTTCCGGTGGCGAGCCATTTTTTCCACATTTATTCACGTTTAGAATAACATAGCCCAGGGCTGCTGAAGGGCGAGCAAAGGGACAGTATGATATGAACGAGAGAGAAAGAGAGAAAAGAAGAGAGAAAAATGAGACCGAGAGGGAATATAGGTGACAGCAATGCAACGACCGGTTGACGCAAACCACATTCAATCCATTAAATGATGCTTCATGACGACGACGGGGCCTATAGCGTGTGGTTAAGCCAGGAGTGCCTGTGTGTCCGTCCCGAGTTCAAGATGTGTTTGATTTTGTGCTACAAACCCATTTCCGCATTCCACTTGCCGGCATGATGACATCGGTGAGGCCATTGGTTTGCGGTCGATAGGCATTGCCCAAAGCAAATCCCTTGCATCTGTTTGGGAGGCACCGGCGGGGCACGATGTGCCGAAACGTTGGAGATTGATCTGGCCAATCCCATTTACCGTCAGAAACCATCAGGATGTGGCCTGCGGAGCTGGGCCACGTGCACTCGTCGTGTTGATACAATCGACAAAACTTCAACCCGCGCTACTGAAATCGGTAGCCACGGAATCAGGTTTAACAATTCAAATGTTTTTGCTTTGTCACAAATTAAACAATTTACCAAAACGCGAAACGGTGCCGGTTGGTGTCCGTTTGTTGCTTGGTCCACTTTTTGCCTTTAAACGCTCACTGTAGCTACTGTTTAGTCCTTTAGTAGATCGCAGATGGGTTTTACTTCCAAACGGGGGATGTGAATCTCAGTTTCTATCTATTTTTTGTTCTCTCCCTGGAAGCTGAACTTTTTCTCAACTGTAGATTTGTTAAATGAATATTGAATTCCGACGAAGGACGATATTTCTGAACTGTACTTCAACACTTTTGAGTTTGTAACTCTTTTGTAGCATTTGCTTGTACCAATCGGAACTTCCACTCAGGTTTAATAAAGTAATTTAAAAATTTATGTAACTATGATTATTATTACTATGTATTATTATTAGGACGGACAGAGCCCTATTAAGCACCAAGTTTTGCACTCTTTGTTGCACTTTTGCACACTGACTTTGTTCCAAAAAAAATTTATAAACATACCTCTTAAGTAAAACGGAAACAAAATCCGTTTGTTGAAATGTTTGCGAAAACTTGACTACTTCAATATTTAATTACAAAAATCTGCTCATCTATGTTTTGTGGCCATCAATGATAAATTCTCAGACTGGCTAGTTACAAAACTTTAGATAACTCAAGTTAACTCCAGGTACCTTTACGTATAGTTTATCTGGTTTATGGTTATAGATGCTAGATCCAGCTTATGCCTCATATCTTTAATTTCGGTAATCTAAATTAGGTAATGGTTCATTTAACCAGTACGAATTAAGTCAGACGGACGGACGGATTAATTATCTATGTATTTGTTCAAAGTGCAATATAAGTAGAGCATTTCGTTTTTCTACGTAGTTAGAAGTCGACTGTAGGTTGTTGATGAAGATCACTCGTTACCTCCCCGAAAACAACGTCCTGTCGCGCATCGGACGGAGAATGCCCGAGGTTGGTACCTCGTCCACCCGTCGTGTTGCGGGAAATGTGTTTTTCATTTACCACTCGAGTTTCGATTTTCATATTTATCCTCTCCGCCCATCCTTGGCGATCATCGTCCTTTTTTATGTTTCAACAGCCGGGAAAACTCATCCTCATCTTCCGTTCGCACCCGTGGCCCTGGACGGAAAACCCACAAACACTCAGAGAATATCCGCCGCTTCCCGCGCCGGCGGCGGAAACAGAAGGCTGCATTAGCGGCCAGCCAGCCAGCAACGCCACCAAGGCGCGGACCGTCTGGTTCCGCGTGGCAAAGGATAAATGCTTGTCATTATTTTTAATATCGGACCGAAAATTGAAATTTTCCTTCGATCAATCTTCCACCGCCAGCGGTGGCGGCGACGGCGACGGCGGTGACAGCGGCGGCGGAAAGCGTGGGCTCTCTCCGGTTCGGTGGGAACGGAAACGTGAAAATAAAAACCTTCATCACTCGGCCAATGGTGATGTTTGGCCGAGCACTTTTGGTGCTTTCTCCGGTGGAAATGTCCGGGGCCTCCGAAGGCTGCGTAGAGCCTCGGTCGGTTCGGCTTCGTAGCCAAGTTTGCCGGGCATTGGCATGATGAGGTCGAGCCGCCCGGTGAAGCCGCGCTAGACAAATCATCTTCCAAAACGCATTCGCATTTATTCGCAAACGATCGCGCACCATAATGGAGTTTTCCACGGGCCCCGGGCGAAAGGATTGAGATGAAAATTGGGGTTTCCCTGGGCCGTGGGCGATATTTAGGAAGCGGGCAAAATTAGGGGAAAAGTCGTTACGCATCTACGGTCTCGGTTTTTCGTTCTTCTACGAACTACGGAACCGGGCCTTTTACCGGTTCGAAGGAAGGCTCAACGGTTGAACATTTCTCGTCGTTTATAGAGGGCTTTAAACCCCCAAAACAAGACATCAACCCTGAACCTGAGCTTGAAGACTGCGTTGTTTGGTGTTTTTGTCAAATATTCGAATATCTTATGCTTTACTAACGCGACCGATGCCGACAACTTATCAAGTTAAGAGTTTTGCAGATCAGCTATTCCACACGAATAAACACAAAGTGCGGCAGTGATGAAACTTTGACGCAATAATAGGCACATGTGACAAGCCAACCGATCACTGGCATGGAAAAAAGATGCCGAAACAAATGAGTGAACATCGATAAAATCGTCGTAAATCGCCCGGCACCGTAGCACAACTAAACAGTGAACCAATAAACGGTGCACATGATCTCACTTGTTCTGCCACTTTTTCCCGGAAGCGTTTGAAAGTTTCGCCAAATTGTGTTGTTGTTTTTGGTTTCGTTTCTACCGGCGAGTTCCTCTCTCGTGCACCGAAACTTCTGGCGAGGGCGACCTGTGGGCAACGTTCCGCAAAAGTAAGTTTAGCATCAGCATGTCATAGTACACCACTTGGGGGAGGCACGTCCTTGGTGGTGAGTCCTCTCGGGCCACTGCTCGGATTCTGTTTCGCACCCCGGATGATAATGAAACTGGACGAGGTCGGTACTGCAAAAGTCAGTTACTTCACGGTGCTACGGGCGAAACATTCCGTTACACATCCACTGTTTCCACTTGCCAACAGCTAAAATGTTATCGATGTTACGTTACGTTCCTTTTTATCAGATCAAAAAGTTTGCGAGAATAGCAGCAGCCCGTCGCTGCCAAATTGGGTGTCGAGTCGTCGGAATGCGGAACTTTCTTTCGCACGTTGCATTGCATCATCTTTGGTGTGTCCTTCTGGGAACCCTTTCGCTAGTTCTGGAAAGTACTGGAACCCCTTTCTGGGTCGGTTATTCTCTTTGTTATGGGCTGCTGGCGTTTACGAAGCGGTTTAAGGACGTATAGCGCTTCAGGGTGCTGCAGTTTGCGAACTCATCTTTGAGTGGCCAGAAGTTTTATTTTAATGTTATCCATGAAAAAGAGGATGCTCATTTCACAATTTTGTTCTTTCTGCCTATTAAACATTTGTTTACGTTTTTCGAACTAAAGAAAAATTAATCGATGAGGTATAAGAGAATGTTTGATCTTTAGGATGGCAGGTCTGCCACTTTTTTTATATAAATTGTGTCAATTTTGCTTTTGCATTCAAACATTACTTTAAAGATTCAGATTTTATAGCCTTTCTTTAATTATAATAAAATACTGAATCGATGTTAACAATCTTTTTGGAGTCTTGCTATCGCGTATACTCATCGTTTTGATTATATTCGTAAAATATTTCACATAATGAATTGTTCTACTGAAACGTAGAATTAGCATGAGCAAACTGACTGCCTGCTGACCGAATATATGCCGGCAGAAGATCTAGACGATACCCCTGGGCAGGAAACAGGAAAAAGGCCACTCTATCTCGCGTGGAACAAGTTTCGAGTCAGCTAATCAACGGGAATGGGTGTCAGACCCGGACGACTCGTATGCAAAATGCTCCGTTTCTAGGACTGCGTTCAACTGCCTCGCAGGAAAACGCGGAGCGTGCCGTAGCCAAAGTGGCCAAAGCGGGCGGAGAGAAATTGAACGAACGTGCCGGAAAACGAAAAGGCCAGCCGAAAGGGCTTTGGGCTTTGCAGACCGCCGAGCCGAGCCGTGCCGAGCCGTGCCGAGCCGTGCCTACCGCCACGTACACTTATGGCATCGTTAACAATTACGATTACGTGTGTTATCATGGTATCTGCTTTGGCTAATAAGATTAAATTTAATGTAATCTCACCTAATCCTTTTGCCGGCGGTTCTCGCATGCAGACCCGGCAACTTGACTCCACGGCGGTAGAGGGCACGAAAGTTCTAATTATTTTCGTTGCCAACTTCCGCCGTGTGGTCTCCGCTGGAGGGGCACTCCGCCACCGAGTTGAAGTGAGCTAACCACCGTGGGATCCACTGGAAGGACCTTCTGGTGGGGCGCGCGACCCAGACGAAGCGCGAATTCCTTCCGACGAGCCCCACAATGGCGCGCTGCTGCCATTTTGATTGACATAATGCCCCGACTTCTCGGTTGGTCACTTTGTGCGGGAATGCCTTTTCACCGGGGGGATTATCGGGTCAGGTGCCCGTTACGCCCGGACATCCTGGCGTCGTGCCGTGGCCGGGACGATGATGATAATCGTTTTTGATGGCCCGAAGACCCGAAGTTGCCTAAAAGTGAAATGGCGTTCGGACAACTTTCGGAGTCCTTCCAGCTTCGGCACCGCACAGCCAGCGTGTGCGTAGTGGGAACCGGCGGGGATCCACTACAATTGCTCATCTGCATTTATAAAACATAAATTTATCTCCATTTAAAACAAGTCCCCCGAACCGCTGGAGCTGCGCGGAAGAGTTTGCCTTAAGTTTTGCCGAATTGCGAACATTATAAAAATGCTTCCGAACGCTGCAGCGCCACATTGTCTGGCAGCTTGGGCTTGGCTCGATGGCTTCGGCGCGAGTCCTGCCGCTCTGGGGAGTCCGTTGGCCCCTCTGATCACACACGTCCCACTGTCCACTGACGCTCACAGCCTGGGTATGTAAATCCCTTATTTATTCAACATTTAGTCGAAATTGGTGCACTTATTGTTATTGTGATCAAATCGTAGCGCGCCAGGACTAGACCGACGGCTAGACGACCCACGGCCGGACTCCGGTCGGCAACGCAATAGAAACATGCGACACTTTTAAACTGCGCCGGAGCCATCGAGTGGAAATTGAAACGATTACCAAGGCGGAGGGCAACTGGAGTCAGAGCACCGGGCACTCCGAGGGACAGTTAAGACGGCGGGGATGCGCTGGTACCCGGGAGGACAAATTCGTTCATGCGAGTGCCCCGCACCGCCAGTCCGGATATTGTTAGGACCGCCCCAGCCGGCGGTTCCTGAGGCGTGGACAGTTCCTTGGCAGCGGTCGTGGCGAAAAGAATGTCCAGATCGGGGCCTCCGAAGGCGACGGAGGTGACTTGGGAGACCGGTAGCGGAATCTCCTGCACAATCTGGGCCACCCTGGGAAAGAAATGTAGGAAACGGTCAGTCTGAAGGAGCCGTCGAAATGTTGTGTTTCAGAAGAAAAAGGAATTCTGCCTTAGAGTTATTAAAGGAGATATTATATAGATAGAGTTATTAATATAAGAGGAGATATAGATAGAGTTATTAAAGGAGAAAGGCCCAAAGTCACATACGATATTACCAAGGTACAAAGTTCATTGATTGGAAGGTGTCTTCATTTCTACTTAGACCCAAAACGAACGTTATGACGCGTTGCGTCAGGATGCCTTCTTCGGCCCTGCATTCAAAGGGCTTTGATTTCCTAAACTTCCGAAGCAACAGTGCTTACCCTACTTACTGTGGGTCAATCTTGACGATTTTGGAACCGGCAAAGAGGGCCACGTACAGGTTGCCGTCGGCATCGCTGGTCATTCCGTCCGCGATGAACTCGGTAGCTGCTTCGTCATCCTTCAGCCGTATCAGCACTCTCTCCTCGGCTGCGGCGATAACACGTAACTGTTGTTGAGCACCGTCACAAGGTAAATGTGGCCTCACTCACCCAGATTGCCGTCCGCGTCGATCGCGTACTCTTTGATGTCGAACGCGAACGAATCGATGTAGTAGAACCTGTTTGTTCGCGCACTCCACGTGAGCCCGTTCGAGATGTGTACCTTACTCTTGAGCGGCACCATCCGGCCCGCGGCGCCAGCCTCATAGCGGTACAGCTTGCCATCGTCCATCTCGAAGTGGTTGCGAGAATCTTCCGCCAGCATGGTGCCGGCGTACAGACGACCCTGCGGGTCCACCTTGCCATCGTTGAACCGATGATCCGCGGCGTCTGAGCCGAGATCGGCCAACACTTGGCTGACGGATGCTTTCGGAGACCGACCATCCCAGCTGACTAGCAGCAGCCGGGTGCCGGAGCCGACCACGAACTCACCGCGGCGACGCTGCACAGGGATGATGAACGATGCATACGTAGCGCCCTCTGCGACCGGTTGGTAGGAAGTGTGATCACGCCGGAGATTAGAGGCGGATTCTGCCGGAAGCTCCCACCTTAGCTACCCACTTACCGAGAGGGGCCGAGTACGTTTTGGCTTCTCGCCAGTCGTACCGGTGCAGGGTGGCGCTCAGAATGCACACATAGTACAGACTCTGCGACTCGGCGTCCCAGTGTGGGCCTTCTCCGAGCTGCAGAAACGGACCGGGCAGTACCTCGACCTTTGCGTTCGACATCGTTTTTCGCTTTCCGCAGCCCAATTTCGGTCCAAGAACCACGAAGCTCGAAGAAATCAGCTGGAATAAGCCCTTATCGGTTAATTACTCGATGCTGATAGAAGGTCTACTATCAAAATCTGACGAGGGCCATCATTATCGCCATCGAGTTGGGATTTAATAATGATAAAAAAGGGTCGTAATGCTATCGTTACCTCACAACAGTAACGTGACGTATTCGTAGAAATGTTTAAATAACCTACATAAGAAGAACCTCAAGCTGAGGTTTGCATGCTTTAAGGTCAACCCTCCATCGCATTCTGTATCCGTTTGGCGTATTCCTCGAGGCCGATTATGCGAATGCAGAAAAGGCGCATCGATGAAGTGTTGACGCGTCCTTCTATTTATCCACCAAACGCGCACACAGACACACTCTTCGGGGCAATCACAGTGCAAACAAGGTGCCAGGCAAACTGCAGTGACCTGCGACAACGATAGAGTGCCTGGCCGTGGTGTATAAAATATCGTCGTAACTGTCATCCGTAACGCATTACCGATTATGGGCGAGCGATATCAAGTGGAAACTATACCGCCATTCACCGAGCTCGGCGAAGGGCCGCACTGGGACATTGCGACCCAGAGTCTGTACTACGTAAGCCTCAGCAACGGCTTGATCTACCGGTGGGATTACGCGGAGCAGAAGGTGTACGGTGCATCAATCGGTGAGTCACACGGCCGCTTCGGGATGAACCCTCGGTTTCGCGTGAAGCTGATGGTCCGACTTCCCCTCGACAGATGGAGTCCAGGAGGCGAGCTTCATCATCCCGGTGAAGGGACATCGTGAATGTTTCGTGGTCGGTGACATGAATCGGGTCACCGTGATCCGCTGGGATGGCCGTTCCGGGAAGGCGGCAGTGTGGCGTGAACTGGTGACAACTGACCCGAAGGTAGCCCACAATCGCCTCAACGATGGCAAGGCGGACCCGTGGGGACGGCTCTACTTCGGGACGATGCTGAAGGAGCAGCTGGGCGATCCGTTTACGAAGGGCACCGGCCACCTGTACCGGTACTGTGACCGAACGAAGAAGCTGGTGGAACAGGAGCGCAACCTCTTCATCTCCAACGGTCTGGCGTGGAACCGGCAGACGAATAAGTTCTACTTCGTCGATTCGGGCGCCAACGAGATCAAGGAGTACGACATCGATTTGGAGGGCAACTTTAGTAAGTATCCGCCGTCGGTCCAGTGGAAGGTCCAGTGGTTCTAACGCCCTTCAAACCCCTCCCGCAGCCAACGGAAAAACTTGGTACGACTTCAAGGTCAATGGCAAAAGTCCGGGCTACTTCTGCGACGGCATGACGATTGATGTCGAGGGCAACCTGTACGTCGCAATGTTCGACTACTACAAAGTGCTCAAAATTTCACCAGAGTATGAAGCGTTGCGTGCGTCGCTGGGGGCGAACAGAGCTCTCTAATGTTTTGCTTGGTTCTCGCTTGGCGTTACAGGAAAAAGATCCTACAGGAAATCAAGATCCCGGCCCAGCAGGTGACATCGGTAGCGTTTGGAGGTCCAAATTTGGACGAGCTGTTCGTAACTACGGCTGCGAAGCTGGTTCGAGAGCCGCAGAAAGATCCAGCCGGAGCCCTGTTCAGAATCACCGGCCTGGGCGTGAAAGGGCTCCCGATGAATGAGGTGGTTCTGGAACTGTGAGGATGAACATGAAGGTGATTGATTGAAATAAAAAACTGTCAATTCATCTGTATTTCATCCATTTTGGTTTGAAGGAAAATGGTGCAAAAATTAGCTCCCCTTGTGTCGGGCTGCTTCTACAATCGCGCCAGCGAAGGCCATCAGCTTAAGTTTGAAGGACATTTTTACACAGACTCTGGCTTTCTGTCCTAACTGGAGAGTAGTTTAGTTTATGACTTTCTTTCATTAGTTTCATGGGCTCCGTCCCTTGACTATGGATGGTAATATTCAAGCATCGAGACGGGAGACTCATTATTCGTAGGTCAGGATTCCACTACGGGCGCAGAGGCGGATTCATCTTCGTCCTGACAGTAATGGTGCCGGTAATGAATAATAAAAACTTCGGATGATTTATGAACAGCACCGACAAACGGAAGGCCAAAGATAGTGTTGGCGATACTCGTGATGCCATTCCCTTCACTTCCCAGTATGACTGCTAAACTAGGACACATTTTCTAATGAAGTATGTCATTGAGCACTTAGAGCTGGCGGGTAATTCGGAGATTGAAGGCTAAGATTATTAGCTAAGAGTTCAATTCTTAGGAGAATCGTATATTCGGAGGCCGAAATAGGCTGATCAAAATAATATCTTGATAGTTTCGAAAAATTTGAAATGAAACATAATATTTGAGGTGGATAGTTCCGGAAATCATTATTGAGTTGATAACAATAAACTTTAATGCAATGCAATTAATGGGATGCAATAAACCCAATGTTTGACCTATGAACAGTTGGCAGTTCATTATTGACCCCGAAATCACCAATTCCCACAGGTTTCTGGTCAGTAATAGATGTGTGCGGCACCTGAAAAATCTCGAACCCAGTCTTCGAATATTTAGCTTTCACCTTTTTGAAGGATTGAACAAAACAAACCGCAAAATCGAGAAAGGACAAAGCCTATTCAACGAATAAATCATGCAGTACCTTTTCCAACAATTTTCCACCATTTTCAGTGTTTACAAAGCTTCAAAATCTTCCCTTTGTGATCGAGATTGAAAAATGGTTGACTTTGTCGGTGGCTCACAGTGGGAGCCTATCACGGAGCCTATGTCAACTGTCAAAACTTGTCCGATTTTTTATTCTTTTCGCAGTAATTTTTTTTCCCTTTGGTTTTCGAACTCGCTTTAAGGGTTCTTTGTGGCAGCGGAAAACAACAATGGCCATGTAACTAATGCGAACAATACTTCGTTCTGTCGGGGATCCACTTCGAAAAGGTAGACACTGGTGGCGCCGGGAGCGTAAGCTGATCCATCCGGAAAAGTAGTCAAAGTAATTGGCCCCGTCGCGCGTACGAGACACACGTTCCGGGCGTAGTGGTCGCAATGAATCATGTGCGGTGGTTATGGTTTTCCGATAGGAAAGCACCCGACAAGGACCGGGAGCCCTTTTTTATCGCCCAGCCCAACGCTCGTCCTCGACGACAATGAGCGCTGTCAAGCGTGTTCATTGGACAAATATTTGCCTCCAGCTCCTGCAGGGTCCGGGCTCGGGCGATATGATTTACTGCACGGACTGCAACTGGCTAAGCAGTTGCTGAGTAGTTTCCGTTGATTTATGGTCCCGACGAAACTTATAAGGTTAGGGCGCCGGCTAAATGCTCTTCCATCACGGCCTTCCGTGGCCGCCGTAGTTGGCCTGCACTTGCGTGCCGGCTCCGTTACTGCGCCCGGTTGGATGATAAATCCAGCAACGGAGACGAAGGTCACAGGATTTCAATCCGCTTTAATGGGTTCCCATCGGTAGCCAGGATTAACACACAGGAGCCAGTCTCACCTTCTCCACCCGACATCGTCGCCGTCCAGTCCAGTGCTTTTCTGCGTTTTGCAAATCGAAATCCATCTTCCTTTCCCGGGTGGGGGACAAAGTATGCACAACATAACGTTTGTGTTTTGTGTCCGTCGCCTTCTAGTGCTCTCGGTTCGAACGGCGAACAAATCGTCGGCGTCTGTCGCGTCGCCCTGCGTGGCCACCCAGCGCCCCTGACGGTAGTAACGGGGACGGGATGTCAAAAGGATACTTTGTAAGGGAGCCAAAATGGAGCCCTTTAAACTGTTTGCCGTCCTTTATCGGTCGCTTCCGAATATTGACGTAACTGAATTCTGGTCTCACTGGTTTTTTTGTTGCGTGGTTCGGTTTGCACAGCTTGGTCTTCTGCAGCTGATAAATCAGGTTGTACGAAGTAATACCCGGGCACTGAGCACTGACATTCGCTTACTCTTACTTCGATTGGAATGATAGTAACGAGTAATGAGAGCGCAGTCGTGGGTGCACAATTTTTCAAAATCGAGATTCTGCGTCTAGTGAGATGGAAACATTCTTTTTATGTTCTGATTGATCTAGATGGCATCATGGGTGATCTAGATGGCTCACGAACGTGCCAACGATACACGTTGAATGAATGTTCAGTTTCGGATGATTGATGTTTCGTTTATTTAACGGTTTTATTATTTAATATTAACATAATATTTGCACGTTTCTATCAAAGAAATGCAATGTTCTTAAAAATAATGTATCCATTTATTTTTTGTTGTTGTTCATTCCGTATAATTTATCATTACTAAATTAAGATTGATGTGTCCGCTGAAGGCAGTTAACGGGAAATTTTAATCAACGACGAAGTGAGAGTACATTTAATAAACTTCTTTTGAGGTTTTCTATAAAAGCGTACTTCTGCTCTCTGTCGTTCCCTGTCGATCTCTGCTGCATGCGATTACGGGCATCCCACACGCTCGAACGAGCGTTTAACAATTTCTTATCATACCTATTGGGGGAACCACTTATCATAAACCCAACAAAAGTGTAAACAATCCAAAATCACACCCCACACCGGCAGTGGGCGATCACGATCATTGACTTAAGTACTGCGGTATTAGTGAGGTGATAAATTTCCCTCAGCAAATTACCATTTCCGGGCACGTAATTGATCGCTTTATAACGCATCACGCTGCCAGTCACTTCGAGGTGGGGTCTGACTTTTTTCTTCGTTGCTTCCTTACTGCCCGAAAATCCCGAAAGGACGAGGACGAAAAATGTGTTTATCTTTTTAATCTCATCACATCTTTTAGCCTGACAATCGGTGTCTTGTCTTTACCGTTGGCATCGCCATCGCCCCATCATCATCATCATCCACCACCGCGCGCGCCTTGTCCCACTCTGAGGACCCAGCTTACCCATTCGGTTGATCCGAGTTGCGAAGCGACTGCTCGTCCACGGAAGCTAAGTATGTCCTCCCGCGGACTCGCGAGAGCGCAGCGCAGAGGAAATGAATGATGAAAGTTGCCTTCATTGAAGGTTATTATTCATTTTTGCGCCATTTTTCTTCCGACCACAGGGAAGGCTGCGATCCTTCGGAGCGTTTTGGCAGAACAGCCGTCACCGTCGCCGAGTGTCGAACGAGCGCGAGGGTGTCAGTGCGCCGTCATCGTGGGTCGTCGGAGGTCTCGTCGATGTACTGTCACGGGATGAGCGTGAAAAATTTATGTTGTAAACATTTATATCTTATTATGTGTAAATTATTTATAAGCTGTAAGCACATTAAGAAACAGACGCTTCATTTACTTTACGCGGGCAAATGGCGGGATGAACCGGGTGCTCCCAGAAACCCTAGATCGTTACGGTTGCAGGCCATTACGAATATCTGGGCCAGAAAATTTGTCGGCGAGACCGGGACCCGCAAACGCTTTTCTTCTTCATTTATTCATGTCTCTTCAATGGAAGCGAGACAGATTGTCATGCTCTCGAAGGCATCAAGAAGCACTCCTGCGTGTCGATTTTCGCGTGTCGCGGAATAAAGAAATGGGTTTTGACCTAATGTTTTTGAGTATAGGTTCATTGGTCGGTCAATTAGAACTAAATTAGAAACACAAATCAAGTGTTTTGAAATTAACAAAAACTTGAAAATTCGGAAAATACCTATGTGCCACGATGTTTCAGATCTACATAAGAAAATTCACATGTTAAAGAACTGTTCGATAATTATTTTATATTCTTAAAGATTTTTTATTATCATCCCAACCAATATTTGCCATATTTTTACTCACTACAATTTATATAAAAATATTATTTGCCTTCAACGTGCAGTTTTCGAAGCGATTTCTTTTGCACCACCAGTGTCAACAAAATAAATAAAACCCTTAAATGGACTCACTTCACTCACGTTCCGTACCGCGCGACTGCATTACGGAAAGGCAAACATATCGAATCGCATTATTGATATTTTAATAATTCTTCTGAAAGGCACCAGTTTTTCGGTGCTGACTATCACCCGGAAAGCAAAGGTTTCCCAGAATGGAACGATAGCACCATAATCTGGTCCCACCTCGGGCCAGTCAATGCGCCCGCACCGCGGCGTATGTAATACCTGAGCAATGTTTTATTAATTACCCGATGGCAGCATTTGCATACACTTCGCATAATATAAACACACTTCCCGCGGAACGGAACCGGCGGGAACGGATAGCTGAGTCGCGATGGATGTTGCTAAATGCAATAAAAACGGAGGAATATCGGAGCGCTTTGGGGTGGTAGCTCAAAATTTAAAAACAATATTTAAGCGTACAACCGCACCGACGATGGGAACGGACGCTGCAGTTGTGCGCAGCAAATCCTCCGGGTCCGGCTCATTTGAATGGGTGGACCGGATGCAGTGCTCAAAAATTACGGATTTTCCCAGGAGCTTAACAAAACAACACGCGGTTTCGGTTGTTTTTATGCGCGATGCGACCGGATAACTTTCTAGGAGAGTTTGATGGAGGTTCTACGATTTGAATTTAATACGCCATGCTTTTGTTACTTTGGAAATAAAACAAGCGATATGTGTTGATGGAGCTTCATAGTGACAAGCCATTATTGCGCTTCGTTCAAACTATGGTTGTCACAATTTGAGGTCCACTAGTCCAGCTGATGTTAAGTCTATTAGAGACAGCCGCATAGATTGATGTAAAGGCATCCTGTAAGCTCTTTGAAAATATGCCGTTCTCAAAACTTATCAAGCACCCCACGAATCGAACGCCTCGCTCATGTGGCCGCGTAATGCTGATGGTCTTGCTTATCACCGAAATTCTCCAGTGTGGCTTGCAAATGAGTTCCACTACTCCACGTCCGCTGGCTAGTCAAAACGATGCCTTCCGGGAGGGTAGCTTGGAAATTATGGAAAGTAACCGACACTCACGCCAGGTCAGTTCCCTGAGGATGGTGCTCAGGATGTGTTCGCAGGTCTTACCGGTGGTTCCTCGTAGCGCTTCTCTCCTTGAAGCTCCCTAGGGCCTCTGGGTGGCTGGGTTCCGTGTGGCTAGCTGGTAGAGTTTGCCCACCTGTTTCAACCGGAAATCCTTCGGGTGCCGGTCGGTGGTAAAAGATAAATTCGCATAAATCTCACGAACCGGCACCGGAAGCTGTCGGGTGTTCAGTGGGCAGGTTTGACAGCAAAGATGATGGTCGTGCGCTCCGTTCCAAGGCCGCTGCCGTCGCCCAGGTAGGTGACGACCTGCAACCTAATGAGCGGCGGAACGTTAAAAGAACGAACCCGGAGAGCATCCTCAGGAGGTGACCAAACAGTAGCTTGGCCCCCGAGCCCCTATGATGGTTAATCGGTGAAGTTTGACCGGCCGCAGGTTCAACCGTTCTCCGTCCATGTAAGATTTATGCACCGAAAACCGCTTGCAGTCCGTCCTCGGGACTTCTCAGCCGCTGCATCTTCGGCACAGGGAGCTTACCTCCTGATGGGTTTAGTTGTAACTTTGAATGAGGGCAATAAATTGTGCAACCATTCAACCGTGGACCACCAAGCGGGGGTCATAATTATCAGCCGCCAAGGCCCCACACTCGCCCAGACCACGCCGGCCGCGGGGTCGAGAGGAAAAACTGGACCTACTGCTGGGGGGGGCAAGTTACAACCCGGGGACGCCGGTTGGGCAAAATTTATGCAGGGAATTATTTTGCGTGTTGATTTATATGGACACAAGCTGTAAAGCTTCTGGTTTATCACGAACTGGCTGCCGTTCCCGTTTCTTGCCTCATTTCTTGCCATATTTGCTCAGCGGCACGGCAATGGCACAGGCGGCAAGCTGGGGCGCCTGGAGTGTTGGTATCGCCAAGTTTTAAACTTCCCAGTGGTCGTAAGCTTTTGGCAACGCATTTTACAGGAACCTGCACGGTTCGCACAACAACAAAAAAACACAGAAAAAGGAAATCCCTTTTCGTGGCCCACCCAAGGCGCCAAAAGCCTGTCTCCATTGCTCCTCTCCCGAACCAGCGGCGCTGCTGGCGCCCGTTGTCCGTTGCGTTACACTTGCCCGTTGCCGTGAAGTGAATGTTGTGAATGTTGCAGTAGTTAATAAAATATTACTTGTTCATATCATCCGATAACCCTGCGTAATTCGGAAATTGGTTTTTGGCAACGGTCCTGCCGACGGTCCTGCCTTGGTGTGCGTACGTACCACCAGCGGGCAAGATCGGCGAAAGATCAGCAGAGAGGGAAGTTGTAACGGCATCCCCGTATTGTTACAACATGTACCCGGAGTAGTGTTGAACGCTTTTGTACGGTTTTTTGTAATAATCAAAATAAATACTACATGGATTAATGGTTAGCGATAGCCGAGTGTTGTTGGATGTCTGTGTTGACAATCCTTTCAGAGGTACAATACACATATGCAAATTTATTATAAAGGGATATAATTTTTTTACACGTATTTACTTGTTTTAAATAATGAAGTTTGCTTAGAAATCTTAAAATGAGTGAAACATTTGTTATCGATAGGAAGGTTTTGCTTGCCAGGCACGGGAGTCGGCAAGCAACGTCGTACAGGATTGAGAGAGAAACTGTGTAAAAAACCCACGGATGAACCTGCGAACAGTCGTTAGGAAATGAGTTTGGACTGAAGCAAAATTGAAGCTGAGTTTTGGGCAGTGCTGCACTTTCAATGCTCTTGCAGTTCGCAACGTTCATAATAATTTTCCGCGATCAAATCATCCTTTGAAGTGCTAGACAGCTATTTTCAACATTTAATTAAGAAGATAGAAACTATGCACTGCTCCTTAGTGGATGCTTGATGTCCGCGTGTCATGATTGGAAATTGACTGTTAGCGTGTTAACGCTTGACCCACTAATACACTACTGTTTGCTGGTGAGTTCTGCTTTGGGACTTCGTGGCCAGTTCGGTTTTTATAAACCATACTTTTCTGCCCCTAGCTTAGGCGTTGCTGGAGCAATAAATTTAGACTGCAAGCGACAAATAAACTGCGCCTTTGCTGTAACCGGTTCCCATCACGTTTCGTTGGCTCACCAGCGGGGCGACCGAAACTTTCGCCTGTCCCTTAAACTCTCCAGAGTGTCGATGGTATGAAATGAAATTCACCCGGACAAAGGTCCTGGAATTGTATTATATATGAAATGAAGGGGGGCCACTGGCCACCAACTACAAACCCTCGCGCTCGGAGCAGCCGTCACGCAAGAGCAGGAGATGAGGAACGGGTTTTACATGGTTTATGTGCAAAGTTACGATAGCGAACCTTTGCGAGCGAATAAAGGCGATCGGCTGTAAGTTTTATGTACTCGCAGTAAATAATTCGCGGTGAAAGGAAGCGAACGGAGCGTTCGGAGTAGAAAGGGACGAAAAAAAAACGTACGGCAGCGCGAAACACTGCAGCCGTGGCCGGGGTTTCCACAGCACCAGCCGGTTGCCACAGAAGCTCGCCAGTTGCCAAAAAGTTCTTTTGGAATCATTCGGCCCGAAACTCGTCGGATTGCATCGTGTCGGTTAGTGGAAGTTTATTATTGCACTGAATACTTAATTAGTGTGTCAGCCGTTATGAGACGGAAAAAACTTAGCGCCGAAGCGTATGATCCGCACCGAGTGGTGGCATCGCGCAATTATGGTCCTATTCCGCCACCGAGTGCGAGTAGCGGCAATCCACATTCTCAGAATTGGACGATTTGGACGTACACATTTCAAGTGGCTTGACAGACAATCCCGCGAGGATGTATGAAATGTAAATTTCATGTCTACGGCAGGGCAAGCTACTGGGAAAGACACAACAAATAAAATCCACAAAACCACACTTGATATGTAACATGGTGAACTATTTTGAAGATTATTTCAAAATTCGAAAATTAAAATTGAGATCAATCAAAAGCCAAAAAAGTGATTTTATTGTATTACACTAAAGTTAATTTCCTTTTAGGAGCAGAAGTTAGCTGTTGGATTGTTGCTGGTAAATATGATTGTATTTTATTAATATCTCATAAAGCACAGGTGTTCCATTACTGTAGCTATAACCGAAAAAGGGTGGTATATGAAACGAACTATAACTGTAACATGGTTTAATGAATGTTCCTTTACAATTTGGATTAATCATAAAACTGAGATGGAGAAATATGTTCCATTCCCGATCGATTTGATCAAGATTGGGAAAGGGAAAGTTTTGGTCACATTTTCCTTTCAACTAGCCGTTAATTCTTGGCTTGCATATCAGATTTTACGGCTGCTTATCTTACGCCGTGTGCGGCGGTAAATCTTTCGGAACATCTCACTTATCGATGGTCAATGTTGACCGACGAGCAAACGACGAAAAATCATCTACCATCTGTTCGACGACCGTACGCTACGGAATGGCCATTTGCATTTTTTTTTTCTACGCGGACCCTCCAGAACGCTTCCATTCCGAAAAATCGATGTTTATTGGTGTGAAAGAAAAACTGTGACGATCGAAAGAAGGAAGGCGAGAAATGTAAAACAAAGGGAAAAACAAGACTAAAAAAAGCATATTTCACAGCAGATCACACACGTCCGGGCACGGAAGGGTTAGAACCTGTCCCGCCGCGAGAAGGTGGTGGGTCTCCGGTGCACCGAAACGCACCCAACGGCGGCGACCGGAAAGTGCAGTCAACGAACGAGAAGTTGAAAAATGGATGAGAATAAAACTTCTAAATTTATCGATCAGTCACTCAGTCACGGCCGGAATCGAATGTTGACTTAAGGGCCCCACTGGGAAGAGGGCCCAACATAAATCCGACGGCCGCGTCGGTGGGTCCGGGCATTCTTATGAGTCGTCTGGGGCGGGTGAAATTGGAGAAATGGACAAGATAGTTTAATTACCCATCGCCGTCGCCGTCGTCGTCGGTGGGTTTGTTTTCTGTTTCGGATCGTTCATTAAAATGAAATAGACCGAAGATCCGAAGAAGCTGCGGCCGGGTATTAGTCATTCATCTTGGAGGGCTCGGAGAAGAAGCGGCTCTGATGCTATCAACAGTGTCACGTCCGAAGGAATCCATGCTTCTAATGCTAGCTCGTGCTTTCCGGATGAAGATAGAAATGGCTACTTATCGTTGCTGTGCCTGGAAATTGATATTCGAACGAATCGAACGACTCCGCATGGGCTGCCGATCATGGGAGGTAAATGGGTAGACAAATGTTATGGACGTTTCGGAAATGAATCTTCGTTTGGTCTAACAACACCGGGGCTGATTCGCGGTGAGTCACTGTGGGGTTTGTGGTCTAGACTTAAGTCTAGAACTGTGAAAATCTCAAGTCACACTTAGTGCGGCGAATGGAATCAACAAATCATTATTTAAGGATTTACTACATTCATGTTTTGGGAAGAATGCCACGTTAGGAATTGCATTAGGTATAAATGGTGTAGAGTATTATCACTTTATCTTGCATAGGTTGAATCTAAAGCATAATTGATCTCTTGAATCGGTTCATGCACCAAAAACTGAATCAATGAATTGAATGGTCATGAAGATATTCTTGTCTATAGTTACGTTTTGCACCCGATAGGCCTGAAATGTCGAACAACTCTCACAACATGCGAATACAAGTGAGATGTTATTTTAGATCAGAATATTCTTTAGTGCTAAAAAATTAAACAAAACGGCCATCACTTACGAGCACCCAACTGCAACCCATATGATGGTATTGAAAGCTTCTCTGAAACAGAGAACGAGTTCCTATTCATTCATTCACGCGTTTGACAACACCGAACTTTAAGATCCTTGAATCTGGTTGGTTATTATGAGAAGCACACGGACCGCGTGCAGATCGGTTGGACTCATCTGCTTAGCATAAAAATTGTCTTTCTATCTTTCTAAAAGAGAAAAATCACGAAAGCCTCATCTTGAATGCGGTTACCTGGCTCCTGTTCATCAAGCTTTAAGGATGCCGTTTGAAGTTCGCTCTTTTGGTGTTTCGCTCAGGAATGGTTAGCGCGAAGGACACGACATTTATGAGAGATGGTGAATGCACGCGAAAGCATACAGCAGAGACACTTTTCAGTCCTAGTTTCAGTTTTGTTTGGTTTCTGGAAACTTGATAAATTCAACATTTTTCTTCCATGTAAGTTTACGGCACACTCAAAACATGGATACGTTTGACACTATGTACGGTTGAGACAAGCTTACGATGCAATTTTAAGTTATCGGTTGAACCGTTTTTATATTATTATACAGTCTTTAGTTTTTGGTACATCAAGAACACTGATTTAAAAAAAACACTGCTAATTCAAATTGGTTTTGTTGTTCTGATAATATGAAGGGAGCAAACGCTTTCATTTTTAAACACCCAAATGTTTTGAGTTGTGAAATTCTTGTTTCATTTCCTAACATTTCCTATTTTCTTGTATTTTGAATAACAGTTTAGCAACGTATCTTGCTGGTTATTGCATTTTAAATAAGAGTGTCCCCTGCATCAGCTGTAGCGGATGATTTTGATAGAAGCGCATAAATCATTCAATTACCTTTAGGATCCCATCCATCGAACAATATTTATTTATTTATTTATTTATTTATTTATTATTCGTAACACGCTTGACGAGCAATATCTTCACTTCAGGCCACCCGAACGGCAGCAACTGTCAAATAGGAAATTCCGAAACCTTCCAAACCCATCGCTGGCCACGCATAACGATGGTATTAGCGTATCTCGTGGGATGATTGTAAAACATAGGAGACCATCCGTTACTGCCGTTGGCTGAGCCCTTCTTTTAAATAGAACAGCATCCGTCCGGGCGGGATAGAAAAGAAATTACATAAAAAAGAAACCCCCGACCGGTGAATGGTAAAGTTTACATCCGAGTTTTCCGGCTCCTGGGGCCCCGGGATAGGAAACCGGATCAACGCCAGCGAGGATCATTGACGGCCGGCGATGCGTCGGAATCTGTCACGGGATGCGAAACACGAGGCGTGGCTCAGTTTTACCATAATTCGGCAATCAATCATCTATGCTTAAGCATAAACCGTGTCGTGTCGTATCGGGGCGATAGGCGTTTGTCTTTTTCGGCATTTTTTTCTTGTTAATTCTGGAGTCGGTTTGATCCGCGTCGATGTCGTCGCCGCCGGCGGCGGGTTAGGCGGAAGGTAATAAAATTCAACTGCACATCATAAAATGCCTCGATTGACCAAAAACGGTTCCAAAACTCACGACGGAGCGGGTTGGCTGGGCAAGTTATAAAAACCATTCCACAGACCATAGGGAATGTCGCTGCTGACGGCTGGCTGAGAAAGGTAAGTTATCAAACGTGTAGGACAAAGAAAAACGGTTCGGAATGTTTTGGAAATTATAAGTTTGGTCAAAGCTTGTAAAACTCTCGTCAGAATGGTACACTTATGCGTTGTTTGTCTAGAAACAAAAATAAGTGATTAAAATGGATCCATAGGTTCGGTCTTTCATCATTATGTAACAATAAAAATGTAGATTCTTGGCGAATGAGTAAAGTCTACAATAATATTAATCAGTATATGTTTTTTATATTGCTCATTTATTGTTGCGTTCCGTGACATGTCTGTTGATTGTTTTATAGTTTGCTGTCATCTTTTATGTGGAAATGTAATTAACCTCGGCGTTGGGCTACTTCCAATTAGATATAATTATTTGATGAAAGCGCACTGATTGCTGCCAAATTGCAAATCGTAAAGTTTATAGAAGTGGTTTCGTATTACCTTTAAACGATTAATGTTAATGAGTTTGTGGATGCATTGTCTTAAAGTGTTTTTAATTATTGCAACGTTAAAAATAATACTGTCACAATACTTCTTTCGAGAAAATGTTTTATTCTAAAAGTAAAAAATGTTAGTACTTCCCTCAGGGTACACTCTACTTCATTGATTGCATTCGTTAGGTTTCCAAAATCAGATTGGATTTGACATCGAAGTTGTTCAATAAATCATCCATTCCGTGGAGCATTTCAGTTAGCCGTTAGTAATTAATTTTCGTTTGTTAACGACAGTTCCGCTTCGATGACAATTAGACCTTAATGTGCTCGCGGCATCTTTTGCACCTCTTCGGGACTGCTCTTTTAATGCGGAACGTAACTAACGAGGAGACAATGATGAGATGGCCAGTGTCGTGACACGGACATAGGCAAACAAATCATCGACTTTTAGTCCCAGTCACGGCAGCAACACAATCCGGGGTGACGACATGTCTCTGGCCTACCGGAACCCGTGGCCAGGATCGTGGCTGTTGGGAGGTGGGTTGTACTTGTTTTCCCCGTGCCACTACCCAGCTATCAATCATCTTAATGGTGGTCATTAATAGGTTTAATGAGCAATTTGAATGAGTGAATTTTTAAACTTCGCCACGGTCGGTTCCACATGCTTGGGGCACAATCCAGAGCCACTGGACCTCGCTACACTCATCCGGCTGGCTCACGACGTTGTTATTGTTCTTTGAATGGCAAGTAAATGCTTCGTTTTAAATCAAATAATCCAATTTAAAAGTTGATGAATGGTGCAGTGGACAGTGCCGGCCAAACTGTGAAGGCCAATCTGGCCGACTGTCCACATAATGGTCAGCCCATGGTAGTGTCCGGCAAATTTATCACGAAGGACTAAGTGCAGCTGGACGTGGCATGCGATAGTCGAACAGAGAGTACCCCGTTTGCCAAAGGATATTTATTTTTCTTTGTAGTTCGGACTCATTACACATTTCAGCGGCAAAGAATGCGATCATCTGTCATTTATGATCCACACATGGCTAAAAGCATGAAATCATAAATTGTGCCAAATAATGAAGCTCATATCTCATGTCTCAGTGCGATGAACTAAAAAAAAAAAACAATAGTGCTATGGGACAATATCTACATTATTCTGAAGCACTCGAGAAGCTCGGAAGGATGCATAAACAATCTGTTATGATTTTCGATTTAAGCAAATCGAATGTTTTTGTTCCTGCTCTGTAGGCTGCTTTCGATGCTGGCACGGGAACACCTGACTCATTGTCAGGTGTCAAGCTTCGGTTGTTGAATTGAAAGTGATCGTTTCTTGAATCTTGACGGCCCGACGTTGATGCCCAAACATCATTGCTGACAATGAACAATGTCGGCAACGACTCACTCTCTTTCCGTCTCGGATCTGATAACATACCGTTCGTATCGTGCCAACACCGATTGGAAACCAACAGGACAAGAATCATTTTCTCGAAGCTGTACGAGGCTTGAGGCCGAACACTAATGCAACATTGTTGTGTCCTCGGATTATGTTAAATGAGAGAACCCCGTACCTACGGTGCACAACCAGTGTCAACACCGGTGCCAAACGAGCTGTGAAACTGTGTTTCGATTCGAGAGGCAACGGGAAAGAACGGCATTCTGACTAAAAATACGGAGAATCCGGTTGACAGATATTGATCGTACTCCAGATTTCGTGTTGGCCCGACCTCGACTCCGAGCCGAGCCGTTCCACCGGGAGGAAGATTGGTTGTAGTTTCTTACGCGAAGGGACTCTAAGAAATAAAAGGAGGAAAATAGAATCTAGATTCTACGGGAACCGGACCATAAGCCGGCTTGCGTGTTGGGAGCTAGATTGGAGCAGAGATCGTAAAGTTTGATCGTAAAATTATACGGAAATGACTTTCGACAGTTAATTAAATAAAGCCCGCCCGTCCGGGTGAATAGTGGGTGCGCATGCACTGCGCACGGTTATGCTTCACGAGCATACCACATGCCAATCGGGGCCGCTTTCTGTTCCGCGTTGCCTTGCCTTTCGTCACTTGACAAGCTGTCAATTTGGGATGTCCAATCACCCCAATCCCGGTTTCGGGCCAAACAACCTTCACCACTTGCACCCAGCGATAGTGCAACGTACCGCTGATGTTGATGATGTTTGACGTCCGATGGGCGGTGTCAACACACCAGCGGCGACCAGTGATAATGGCTGCAAGCTTCGCTGACGTCCATGCTCGCGGGTCTCTGGCCGAAATTTGCCTCTTTTTCTCGTGGAGGAGAAAGCCAAACGACGAAGTTTTGACCGAATTCTCTTCCACACTTGCGTTTGCAATTATTCAATTCCGTGGCGACCGTGGTGGACTCAATTTCCATAATTCCTACTTTCTTCGCAGCTGGTTTGAGGTCCGAATTTACATCCTAACCCACCGGCCCGCGACGCCCGTGCGGCAGGACACCAACGGGAGACACAAAATCTTCATTTATTTTCATTACCATTACACCTCGTAATGACTGTTATCGCGCGAAATAATTATGCTAATTAGCATAATTCAGTCACAATGTTCACCCCACCGGCGGCGGCGGTCAGTCCCGGTCTTCTAGTTCCCTGTCTGTTTCACCCAAGGACGACGTGTACTTTTCGGCGGTTTTGGAATACATACTTTTGCGTACTTTTCATTGTTTTTCTTTTGTGTAACTTTAATGTTGCCATTTTGTTATCGTCGTGCGTCGTGGGTTTAGGGAGCATTTTTATGATTTCGTACGATAAGACAGCGGCGCTGTCAGGGGTTTTGTTTGATTAGGAGCAATTGCGCAAGAAGATTTGAAAGTCAAGAAACAACGAACAAATGGCAGCGTTAAAGCCAGCTAAACAATTCTCGACCCTCCGAGTATCCGAGTCGTTGATCAGTTTTAAAGCCAAGAAATGCTTTACAAATTTCGGATTGAACGCGAAAAAAAACACATTGTTGCTGTTCGTTTCAGTTGCATAAATAACAGTTTTTGTGGTTGAAAAAAGCAATTAAAATTATTGTGTTGATTTAATTCATAGGCAGATTGGAATAAATATTTTATGTCAGCAAAAGCAACAAAAGTGGTGCTGACGAAGGCAATAGCGTACTGGTGGCCAAGGCGTAGAATTATGGTCCTCCAACCGACTAAGTTCTTATCGCCAAACCTCTTAGAGGCCTTCAGCAAGTGAAAACATAAATTGTATTGCTAAGCGATTATTGTGCGAAAATTCGAATACATATGTGTCTATATATGGTCCACAATCCAGCAAAAACTGGAAACGTTAAAAAATAATAAAAGGGTCACAGTCCCATTTTCTACAAAAAATGGATATCGTCGGTTCGAAACGCGAAAGATGTTCTTCTATTCATAGAGAGCTTCCGGAGCATGTCCCTATTTACACACAGCGTCCACTAATTGTCCTCCTGCCGGGCATCGAGGACATACCGTTTTTCATCAGGACACACCGTTTACCAATCTGGCAGCCGTTACGCGAGAACCTCGGGGCTCAAAAATAAACAGGGACCGGCTCGAAAGCGTCCAGGATGATGCTCCATTAATCCAAAAATATTACTCAACACCGACGTCGTGCTCCGGAAAGGACGTATGCGCGGCTATTGCTATTGCGGCGAAACGGGAAGGAAGTTAAAATTACTCGACAACCGATGCCCGTAAAATAGCGAAATGCAACTGCAATTGCAATCGGTTACGTACGCGGGACCGGACAGTCCAATCCGGGCACAACAATCTGGAACATCTGCAGAGCGGCGTCGGTGTTTGGCATCGGGCGTTGGGCCTTCTGTGCAGAAGAAACCCAGCCCCGTATCCTTGCCCGGTGTGGCACGGCCCCGTCGATGGCAGTTTTCCTATCTACTTCTCGCGCGCGGGTGCACCGCTCGTGTGCGGCTATGATTTAGTTTCACCGTTCCTGGCTTCTAAGAGCAGGACGGGCGAGAAAAAGAGTCCAGTGGAGCACCGAAGAAAAAAGAACTAACTGTGTCAAAGTAAAATGAAAATAAACACAAGTCGAAAAAAAGGAAACAACCAAACTAAGCCGAGCCAGAAAAATCGACCTGAATTGCCACGCTCACACTTTCCGGAACCGTTCGCCATCACTTTGCAGCCGTTAGTTGCCTTTCGTGGTAGTTTTTGTTCCTTCGTTAGGTGGCCCGTTTCATACGTACTTTTTCCTCTAATTTTCTTCTTCATTTTTCCTGCCTGTTTGTTTTTTTTTGTTTCGTTATTTTTCTTCTAAACTTGCGAAGTGCGAACTGAAGACATCTTTCGGACGAGTTTTTCATTCTCTTTCGCGCAAACATTGCTTACTGTTGCTTTTTTTCTCTTTCTTTCGGCCACATTCTTCCTGACCGAACGGCCGAACGGGTGGAAACAAGTAACGGCCCTTCGGTTCGCATTGTTCGAAGCTCCATTTTTCATTCCGATCCAATCCGGCGGCTTCACGCTTTTCCCACTCACAGCCACAGCCACGTGCGTGGTGTTAAGGTTTGTGGTTGGCCCGCTTGTGGTTTATCGTTTATCAAGGTTCCTATTGCCGCGCACTTGACGGGTTGTTGGTCTCGACTTTGATGGGCAAGCGCGCGAATTGTGGCACCATTTTCACGGTTTGAGTAATGTTTCACTCTTCCCGAAACTAGTGAAAGAAATCGGTTTATTTTTCATTTAGGGTAAAGGAAGCGCTTGACATGGCGAATTAAGTCGTTTACCGTCAAGACCAGTGTGTTGTCGAATGCGAGTAGCGCAATTGGCGACTGTCACAAAGCATGACAATTGATAGAAATGATTAAGGAACTTTGGAGAAAAGTTGAACAACAAATGGCCCTTGTTGAGAACCCACGGAACATGGTGCTGTGGGTTAACCTGGCGTTCTACTTGTGCGCCTTCCCTGCTCCTTGGCATTGGTTCCGATTTTGACAGGCCATATTACACTTTCCTTGCTGGTTGCTTGTCATCGGGAAAATGGCTCCGTTTCGGGAATTTCCTACTAGAAAAGGAATTTCCCAGAAATAAAATAAATGGCCGTACTTGCAAGTCGACCGTTTTTCGCACTACTCTTTCGCGACAATTGCCTGCCAGCGCACAACGAACGACAGGATCGTTTTCTTATTGTTTTAGATTTGATTTCACTTTTTTACACTTTTTGGGCCACGGCGTATGTTTCGATACGCTGCCGTGGAATCCAATAATTTTAAATTATCGTTACACTCACCACGAAAGTGCATCCTTATGTGCGCCCAAACTTTATCTTCAGCGTCGCGCTGGCTCGCGGCACCTTAAGCACGTGGCAGCAAGTTTGTGCAGAATGTTTGTCTTACGAAACGAAGCGGAAAGTTTACCATCCACTTTGTTCGCCCGACACATAAAGCAGGAAAAGAAAACCATATGGTTCGAAGTGGAATTGCGGTATGATTGATAAAAAAAGGACCAGCGGAAAACAATTTATCTTTCCGGAACAGGCAATTAATGGATGTTGCGCGCAGTTTCTGCAGAGTATGATTGGTTTGTGGGGTTTAAAGTGTGGGTTGATTTAGTTTTTGAATTATACTTTTAGGTTCTCCATTTCATGATACAACGCATTTGTGAAAAGTGCCCTTTTCCCACAAATGTGATTTTTGTACTGTGTTATTGTGAAAATTTTCTTCTTTTTAAAAGTTTCTATAGGTTTTAATTTGCTTTGCATTCAATTTTTTTATTGTGTGTGCTATATTTTGCTTAAAATCTTATGGGCTTTAATTGAAATCTTTCGACTACCACAACGACTTCGAACTTCTTTTAAGCAGTCTTATCAAATCCACCCAAAGAGCAATTTACTCTATGTCGTATTAGAAAATTTCTTTATTGTCCAAGATTGTTCCAAATTACAGTTCTAGTAACGGTTCGCTTGGGTGCTGTACCTTACTCAAACTTTTCAACCAACGAACATGGACGAAGTTCACAAGACGTCGGATTTAAAACCCCAGACACAGAGCATCACTTGAAAGTATCACTTTATAAACTTGCCCGGTCTTCTAGAACCGGTTCACACCCGCGTCGGGCGCCTTAGCGTTCCGTTCTGCATCTTGTTTCCTGAAAACCTGCGACCAGCGACAACCTGCAATGGCGGTCTCTCCCTGCAACACCTAAAAGTGTGTGAAGCTGTTCGTGCAAACTGATTGCACCATTATTTATGAGTGTAATAAAAATTAACTTTCCATCCGTCGAAAAGTTCCCACGCTGCGGACCGGCGAGCCGGGCTAGGTCTGCTCTAGTTATGGTTCCGTTTCGGTTCCGCGATATGCAACCATGCGCGGGCCCGTTTAAGAAGTTTGGCGGCTTTGGCGACCATCTTCCGGGATATTTGCCGGCGCTCGATCGAAGGCGAAGGCAATTTAAGTGGCCGCCATTAATTTCACTACAACGTGCCCTTCTTTTATTGATTTTAAATCCTTGTAACAGGCTCTTACAATGCTTCTGGCCGTTCTGCCAACGACAGTTCTGCTCTCAGAGCGTGCGAACAAACTGCCTGATGCCAGAAGTAATGCTTTAAATTTTTCACTCGTTCCAATTTCAACAGGAAATGAAAGAGGTTTTTTAGCAAATGCCAGTAAAAAGCTGTAGCACATCCCGTTCCATAACAAAAGTAACTGTCTGGCTTTAAAAGTATTTTAAAAATGATCATAATTTGGTAGAACAGGATTATTGTTAAAGTTAATCCTGTTAAAGGTGCTTCCTTTCTTTGGTATGATGGAGAGGTGTAGGATGTTTCCTTTGCGATTACGAAACTTTTATTTCAATAAATTGCTTTCATACAGTGAAGAAAACGGAGACATTATAGTTATTCCAATTGAGTTATTAGAGTTTTCATAATAACCAAATATTTTGCGTATGGTTCGTTATCGAAAACCGTTCGATCCCCAAATTGAGTTCTTATTAAACGTTAGAGCATTAGCGCATTCCACTGCTCTCGTTTTCGGATAGACAAATCAATAATCATTCTAATAACCCACCAAACGAACGGTGCATTTGCTCGGAACATCATTGTCAGCTTGCGTTTGACGTTCGCCGTTTGGTCCGTCGCTTGGTGACGGAAAGAGACCACCTAAATCCCGATGCCCGGTATGTTTTTCACAGGTTTGGCCCAAATTTTGGCCACATGTTTCTGTCGGCGCGTATGTTTGGATTAATTAGCCAATGTGAGTGAAATATGCTGCAGCCCAGCGCCTCGGAGCGTCCGATGCGCTCGCCGGAATATTCCGGTAATTAATGATCACGATAAATTATCGCCGCTATGCCGAGAATATGTTGGCGGGGCGCTTGGGGCCTTCTTTGATGCGCCCTTTTGAACCCGGGTCCTCCCGTTGGTTGACATAACCGCGAATGCGGACGAACCGGCGGCCTCGGTTGACGGATGCAACATAAAAAGGAAGGTTAAAAAGCAATCGAACGCCCTCCTCAATAAATTTCGCTCCACTGGGGATCGACCGGCAGCCCGGCCATCCGGGGGATGCACCTCATCACGGCGCAACCGGGGAACATTTGTTGCTTGATTGGGTCGAGGCAATGGCTTCGGGACCCCAACAAACCGATTCGCGCACAGCCAGCCAGCAGCCATCGTCGTCGAGAGGTGACAGCTGGCCCGTTGACGATCGTAACAATTTATCGGGGAGCGTGCAGGGCCCAGCGCTAAAACCTCATCCAACATCATTACCATGCTGATTGTTTATTAGCCGTTTCGGGGAAAATAAGACCGAAAGGGATGACGGCTTCGACGGTGACGGTGAGTTGTGTTTTAATTTTACGCGTCGGCGTGCATTGGCTGCACGATTTGTTGTGAGGCGCGTAGTTGTTGGCATTTTCAAACTAAGGCAGGCCAACAGGTTAGAATGGGTTAGTACATAAATTGATGCAGAACATAAACAGGAATTTAATCAGTCTTGCACCGAACGACAGTTGAGCAGGTGTCCTGCTTTCCTGTGCTACAATGAATATCGATAAATAGTTCCAATGTCACGAACAAGACAAGAAAATCTCTCGATTATCAAGCAGATTGCTGTGATTCTACTCAAATTTGTTTGATTTTTGGAGCTGAAACGTTAATCTTTGAAGTGCTAAACATCAAGCTGTCAACCTACTTAATGCACTTTAATGAACTGGTATAACATTTTGTTATAAATTCCCAGAATTTATTTTACCAATTCTCCCAATTACTATTTAACAGTGTTTCATCATTCGAAATAGCTTAAAAATCAGAAATCTAAGAATAACCCAAAATGATCCGAAAATTCAAAATGAAAAATTGTAAAAAAGAGAAATGCCATTTAAAAAGCAGTGAAGAAATATAAAACTGCCAACTCTTTGGCAAACTCCATTATCTGCTAGCGAAACATGCAGAAAATATGCTCAAATCTTTCAAGAAGGACGCAGCACGGATGCAGCTGCATCGACTGCACGATCATAACTATCGCTCTCTTGCATATGCTTTTGCCGGCTTCAAAGTGCATCTTTGGGTGCCTGTCGCGCGGTAACTCATGCCTCGAAGCAGCATAAAATTCCCCTTCCTACGCGCTACGGGGAGAGAAAATAGCTCAAATCTCCAATTCGGCTCTCTTCCCGAGGCCGACCAGCATAAGCATATTTATGCTGTGTAGCTCAGTTGGTGATTCCCCTTTTTCGGCCCTTCGCCGGCCATCGGTTCGCTCGGTTCCGGTTCGGACCGCACGGCTTCGGGCGCCGTTCGGGAGCCGCTTCCGAGGACACTTTCGGACGGGGCGCTCGGCATTCGTACGCGGAACACGGAACCGTCGGGTTGTCGGGCATTTTTTCCGGTCCCCGGTGAGCTCTGCACCGGTGCACGTGTGTGTCTACGGCCAGCCAGCAACCAATCGCAGTGTGGTAGTTACAAACCGTTTCCGTACCGTCGGGAAAGCCAAGAAAACACAGGCAAAGAGCCTTGCTTTACGCAGTGTGGTGCACAAGAGAGTTTGCCCAAGAAGGGTGGAAGTGTGTGACGGAGTGGTGAGAAATTGAAATGTCATCGCCTACTCGTCGTGGGGCCCGCCATCGTGACAAGAAGTGAACCGGGTCTGCCTGCAATCCAATTACTAAAACGCGCAGTGATTTCAACCGTCAGGCGAAGACGAAGAAGTACTCGTCGGCCCCGAAGCGGGGAATGACGCATTGTGGCCGGGGGGCAGGCGAACAAAGAAGGCGCTCGACGGAAAGGATACCGGCGCACGCACCGCGGGCTCATCCATAACCCGAGCGAGCCGCTCTAACTAGACAACGTTAACGGTGCCCCGAGCCTCAGAAGTGGGTCCCGCCAGTCTGGCCTTCCGCGGCCGAGCGAGACACCATTTCCATAAATCGTTGCGTGGCCAGTGACCATTAAATTGGGGACCGGTGGCAAGGTCCCACCGCCGACGCTGCTGTCGATAGTTGGTGTGTCTGCCGAGTGAAGGAATTTACCGTGCCGTGTCCAATAAGCGTAAGCTGGCCCAAGGAGTTTTCGTGCGTTTTCGTGGGAATTTTCGTTTTTCGGTGAAGGTCGATCGACCTGTCTGTTCGCGGCGTGGGCCCACTAATCTCCAATTAACAGGATAATCCGGCGGCCAGTACATAGTGGTGAAGAAGGTTCGCCCAGCCTGCTCGGCCTGGGTGTCGGTTTGCTACTGTCAGTGCGCGCGTCAAAGTAGTTTTCAGGCGCCGTTCGCCTGGAAAGTGCATAATTCAATTAGTAGGCAACGCTAAAACGCCAGTTTTGTGGTGGTGCAACCCAACACACAAGTGTTGAAAAATTTGTCCCAAAAAAGGCTTAAGTTTGGTGCAATTAAGGTGAGCCTTGTTTTCGGTTCCGGGCGACAAGCGCGCCCCGGA
Organism: Anopheles bellator; assembly: GCF_943735745.2. NCBI lineage: Eukaryota > Metazoa > Arthropoda > Insecta > Diptera > Culicidae > Anopheles > Anopheles bellator. Next base: position 62,047,180 of record NC_071286.1, read on the forward strand.
TTGTGTTTCGCGTAACTTTAGTCACATCCACACGACGTTACGACGTGCTGTGGCCGAGCAGCAGAAACCAGAAAGCGTTTCGTTTCGCAAGAAAAATTAAATCCCTTTTCCGAAAAAGAAAAGCCGAAACAGTGCAACGGTGAATAGAAGAAGCCGCGAATAAATTGAAAATTGAAACGAAAACAAACGAAACGGATAGAGTTTCCTACAAAGTGTGTGCCGGGGTGTGTGCGGGTGTATGGTTGAAGCAGATTTTTGCAACATCGAGTGCGCAGCGCTTCGTACAGTGAAACCGGATAAAGAAACAGAAAATAACAGTGAGAAAGAAAACGGATCGGCGAAGAGCTGAAAAGGATTACTTGAAAATATTATTCTTTCATCAGCCATCATCAGCCCGAGGATAGTGCGCGGGCTGGTACGGGGCGACGGTGAAGCGACACGGTGTCGCGGCCACCAAGGATAATAAATCTCCCTTTCGTTCGTCTCCCGAGTGCACCGTGAGCAGGGCGAGGCCCACCGACAGTCCCAGGGTGCTCAAAGCGGTCCTGCAGCCGCTGACTAGTGGACGCTTGTTGTTGGCGTTTTTCCGACGAAACCACCGACCAGCGTGGTGTTGATTTCCTGTCGGATTAAAGCAAACAGCGCGGAGGCAACCAAGGCCTCGATTATGATTGTGTAAGTACACCACCGTTATAGCCTGGTTTATGGGGAGAGCTTTCCGCCGTTCTTTGTTCCGGCTCCGACCTAGAAGGACAGAAGCTTTGGATTTGATTCCGCGGCCAAAATCGCTCTTTAGGTTGTTCCGTTGAATTAAGTCGCGTCAAGGGATGCTGACGAGAAAGATTCACTAAATCGGGGTAAATAGCAAAAATGGGCCAAAATTAGTACCATATGTTACGAATATCCTTTGAATTAAATATGCTTTATAATGGTGCCAGTTTTACTATTGTAACAATTTATGTTGAGCTGATAGCAAGTGGCAGTAGCAAAGAAAAGCATTGTAGTGATAGAATCAAATAGTAACCACAACCGAAAATAACATAATCCAACATCTGTGATAAAAAATAGATGAATGGTCCAGATTAAGCACAATTAATGGAGTTGTTTGGAAAAAAGGTTTCAAAAACAACTGCTTTCTCAACATTTATAGAACAATAGTTAACCGAAAGAAGCACAGCAAACCTGAGCCGCACGCGCTGGATTCATTTAGTCAGTCGTTGTGGGCATGAGTTATGTAGTCGTTTTCGAGAACTTTCTGCTCCTAATATGCTTCGTGACGCACAACTATTTTTTTAGGGTTGAAAACTTTCCCACTCGCTAACCGGTTTCCACTGCTTTTCCGAATGGTGGCCAGACGGTGGCAAGAAGTCGTTTACTCTAAAATGACTCATTTACCCGATTACCCGTTGGGAAGCAGCGTGATGAAGCGGCACAGGAAAAAAGTCGCCTCGCCGGAACGCTTAGCTCGGTTGCGGCAACGGCGAAGGCTCCAGCCCAAGCCGCTTAGCAGAGATTCTAGGGGCTCAGATTGAACACCGTTGTTTTAGTTTCTTCCCTGTTTTTTCTTCCGCGACAGCAAGTTAATGGGAAATTGAGAGAGGTACTTCAGCGGCGTGGGCTTCGTCGGCCAGAAGGGAGTGCTCGAAAAGTTAAAAAGTGTGCTCGCCTCTCGGTGTCCAGGTTGCGATCTCTTCATCTGCAAGCAGTTTCGGTGCATGCATCGGCCGTCTTGGCAGTGCTGGGCCAAAACTCACCATCAGCAGCAGCTGTTGGCGACCGGTCCCGGCCTAGCAAAGGAAAAAGGCAAAGGGCTCTTAAAGGATACTTTCGACAAAGTGCTACCGGTCTAGTGTTCTCGCTCGACATGCGAGCGGCATTTTCACTTCATTCTCAATCACCCAGGGAGATGGGTGCACGGCCCACCGATGGCAGCCGGCCGTTTTTTTTTGCAGGAGGTTATTATAGGCGACATTCGCTTGGCCCATAAGGGACTTAAATGTTTGGCATGGCTACCGTCGCAATATTCATGAGGTTCGGTGGTTTTGCTCATTCATTCGAGGTGCATCTCCGGAGCATTCTAGACACGAGCAATCAAGTGTCCCGAAAAGAGGAAAAGAATAGACTTGCAACAATGGTACGATGGCGAACAAAAAAAACAATGGAGCACAAGGAAAAGCTCCTCCACACGAAGGAGCCGCCGGAAGTGAGCCCAAGGGAAATTCTTCAACTCTACCCCGTGCTCCGGGCGGTCCTTTTCTGCAGCTAAACGGTGGCGGTGATGCTGCAATTGAATTTCTGGAAGTGGCCAAATTTCCTACACCCTCTGGGCGGCACCCCGTTGTTTTTTTCCTGGCACTAATGTGCACTGCTCGAATTTATGACCCGGTAATTGATATTACCGGAGGAGCCGGACGGAACCGGGTTTGGACGGCGAATTTGTAGCACTTTGCGCACAAACACCAACAGCCTCGGCGGACTGCCCTTTGGACGGTGGGCCTGCACTTATGATTATTTCCCGCACTGTGCCAACAGTGCGAAACGAGGGTGGTAGAATGTTTTCTTTTTCTAGGGGTCCACTTTCGCTCGCCACCAATTCTGGCATTCGGTCGAGCTGCATCCCGGGGCGAACGGTTCGGTTGCAAAGGCGATTGGAAGCCGAACGATTTGCGGCAGCAACCGCCAGGTTCTGGTTCTGGCAATGCGCGTGGCTGGCCAGCAGCCACATGCTGGTTCATGCATAAAAGAAACCATGGCAGCCTCTGGGACGGAGGAAAATAGTTATAAATTTCCAACATGTTCACAGGTTTTCGGTTCGGTTTTTTGCCTTGGTGTGTGTGCTTGGCGTTTCCAGTCCAGGAGTGAAGGACTAATCGAATGAGTGGGGAGACTCACAGAAAACTGCACCAACCAACCAAGCCATTCGTTGAATAGTTTCGCTATTCCGCGAATTATTCACTATTGGCTCTGATTTGACGAGATTGAAATCTTCATTTCACTATAAAGATTAGGAACGTCGTTTGGTCAATACAGGTAGCCGAAAAAACAAATCATTGTTAGTATTAGTCTATGTTTAAATTCTTTGTTAAACATTTAGTGCATAAATACAGTAAAAAGTTGTAGTTTTGCACGACAAACGAGAGAGTTTTGTACCTAGGATTTTATTCTTCTTAACAGATCTGAAATTTGTTGGAGGAATACAACGAACGGATATCAAATAGCTACAAAATAACCTCAACCACTATTTTAAAATATTTATCGAATTTCTTTTTTAAGTTTACTGATTTATTATATCGACATAGTAATGAAACAATCTCATGTTCTTCCAATCATACATCTTTGGCGTTCGCCTGACTCTAAGTCTATAGTGGTAGCAAAAGGAAATAAGCTTCTTGGTGATTTTTATCACGATCCGACGGTGCCAGTCCCTTGCGACAACTTTACTTGTGTTGCCTTTGCGCAACCGTTTGCCGTACCGCAGTCAGAACTCATTGGAAGAATTTTAATTTTCTATTAACCGGCGGCCCGGTTCCCAGGGGAAAGGATTTTTCCGCGCCAAGTCCTTGGCTTCGCATCGGCAACTAGTAATCAAACCGCGAACAAGAGTGCTTCTGCAAAGCGCAGCCCGTAGAATGCACTCAAGCGAAGGCGAAATAATAGAATCACGGTAGAGCGTTGTTCGCGCACGAGTTTTCCGCAGCGTGAACATGAGTTTCAACGAGCGTGTTTGGAAATGTACTTATTACCGTAAACCTGGGCCCCGCCAAATGAAGCTCCAGAAACAACGCCCACTACTCGGTGGTAAGTGGGAGGTTTGCTCGGGAGGCTTAAAAATATTGTTCACCAACGGCCGGCGCAGTCCTGGAACGGACGATAAACATCGAGCATCACCGAATCGATGAACTGCGCAACATAAATCTTGGTGGCCCGCACAGCACCGTGTAGCGGGCGACGGGGCAGAGGATGGACGGACGCCGGAGGATTGTGTACATTTAAAATACCCATCCCCGGCAATTTATCAGTTCATTATTGTACACACTTGGCAACTATGACGGGGCAATTACATTTAAATTCATTGCATCTAAATAATTGAGCAGCCAACCAACAACACACAGTGGCACTCCGGGCCACGGTAGACCCGGACCGGCTTGGGAGCACCACCTCCGAGGTTGCATAGCATAGACGAGGTCCGATCGATGTGCTGTGCCATTAGCCGGCTGGCTGGCTGGATGCACCGACAGAAGCAACCTTTTAGCGATAACCAGAGGTCCGGACGGACCGCGTTGAGATAGGATCGAGTAGCTTCCTTCGGACCTCGGTCGGGGTGGCGAGTGAGTTATAGCTTCTTGAGCTTCGACTTCGGCTGTACTTCACCGGTTCGGTGTTTATTACCCCGAAAAGCTGCGGGCCTCTCGGAAAAGGGTTGCTGTTTCACCGAGAGAGCTGCCGAGGTTGAGCAAAAAGTTTGCTCGACGGCAGCGCGAAAATAGGAGCCTAGAGCCTGGTACGGGTCGCTAGGACTACGGTTGGGAACCTCCGTTTTTAGCCAACGGTAGTTTATTAGATCGTTTATTAAATGGCCGAAAACACGGCCATTGTCGGGAGGGGCCGCGTTCCGTTCCATTCTTCGACGAACAGGCAATCCAGGCAATGAAACGAGAGAACCCAAGCCACCGGCTTTGTGGTGGGGCGAAAATTGAATTCTCACCTTTGTTCGGGTCTTTTGCTTCGTGTATTTTTTGTTGGGTTCTGTCAAGGTTCATAATGGCGGCCATCGGAAGGGTGCCATAATGGCGAAAGATTTGTTCATTTCGACCACAATGAACCATTAATTTGTTGCCGTTACATAAAACGTGCCAAAGGTGTATTACTTTGAATAGAGCCGGAATTCGCCGTTTTGTGGAATCAGTTTGAAGTTGTTGAAGCCAATTAAAACCATTCTGGACAGGGAATGAAACAATGAAATTCGCGCTGTCCGTAAAATTACAAATAATATTTGTTAATATGACAAAAAAATATGGACTTTACGCAATCGGGAAACATTACCGCTACGATGGTCTGAGCATAACAACTTACATAATAACTTAGCGATCATAAATACGGCCCAGTCCGTGCTTCTAAAATTTAAAAAAACTTAGCAATCGAATGCAACTTCACCATTTACAGGTTTTCTGCCTTGGATGTCGACTTTTGGCCTAAAATTCTTGACGACGTGTGGTAAATTCAACTACACTGTCTAAGTCTGTTTTAAATCCAGCTGTAAACAATCGGCTAGTAAGTGTTATTTTACAGTCTTATGGCTCTTGTTTTCCTTTAAATTGCATGTAAAAAATCGTATTCACGTTTAAAATGGGATGTTGTAGAAAAAAGGATTACATATTTAGTACAAAAAAAACCTGGAGATGGGACCAGTAAAACATCCTGGGGCATAGCATGTGACCAAAACGTCATTCCAGACCAATTCGTCAGTCCATTCTCAAACAATCCTCCGTGTCATGTCTCCCAAACAAACTTCTTCCGTGTCGCTTCAAAAACATCATTCTAAAAAACGAATAAAACAATAAACTAAAAAACCGAAACATAAAATGTTACCAACCTTTTATAACCAACCCATGGTCTTCGATCTTCGACAATGGCATCGCAAAACATGGATTCCTATATTAACACAACTTTAAAGGTTTTAAATACATTAAACTATTGTGCAAAATGTCTCCCCAGCAGCGCGAAATTACCATAAAAATCTCGTTAAGATAATTGAAAACAACAGTTGTCACTGGAAGAATTCTGTAACCGCAAAGGCAATATTTCTTGTGGCTTATCCCGGCCCCTGTCGGCCATTGCCCGAGAGCGGCGGAAAGATCCACCTTCCACCAGCACCGCCCTGATGGACAATTTTCCGCCCTGATCTCGCCGCTCAGCCGCTATTAAGAACGTTAATTTACACCGGGCTCCGGGACCGTGTACACATCTTCCGTGATTCGAAATTTATTGACCACAAGAAGGACGAACGCCGCACGGGCACACAACTGGTGGCCAATTCTTCGGTGGCCCCGAAACGGCCACGTAATCCCGTTTAAATTTCAAAATAACGACCGCATTACTACAGTGGCATCCTCCGGACCTCCGGACCCGATGGTCCTCGGCACGCCGGTCCCAGGCTCTGCGCTGCGATCATAAATTATCGGGTGGGCCCCGCCAGAAGGATGTTGTTGAAGGAGCGCAGCCTTCGTGTTGACTGCGGTAACTTCTCTGCCGCTAAACAAACGGCCAACGGACCGTGGGGCACGTGCAAGTGAAGCTTATCGGGTGGTTTGGACTGTTTTCGGGCTACGTGCCCCCACGTGGAGGTGGGCTTTTCCAGTGAATGAGAGTGCCGCTCCGCTTCGCTTCCTTCCTCCACCGCGGAGTGGCCAACGGGAAGGATTTGACGCGAGACGGCGCGACGGTGAACTGCACGGACTGGCACGGATTTTGCAACGCGCCGCACGCTGACTTTGGCAGGTGTGTGGCCGAAAGTCGTGGAAGTCTAGCACCCAACATGGCATCCAGCGTATGACATGCGAAAAATCAATATTTGTTCCTTGTCTGGAAGGACCCCGAACCTTGGGAGGGTGTGGAGGCCTGGGAGGCTTAGGTTGTGGTATGTTTTAACACCCTCCGTACCCTCGGGGGGGCTACCGACCACTCGGCACTCGTTCAAACGCCACGCGGTGTGTTTGGCGGATTGCATAGCTTCGGGAGCAAAACGATCGAAACGAGCGCGAGGATTTGAAATCGAATCGTGCCGCCAAAAAGGACGTGACGGACACGGCCGCCACAGGGGGCGTCGGTTCGAGGGGTTTAAGTAAATTTATAGTCACAGGTTAATTGGCACGAATAAAGTTTGCTTCGGCCGACCCGGGGCCGGCGCGACCGTTGGTTGGCCTTTTTATCGGCCGACGGTCGGCAAGGACGGGCAGGTGTGGGGCCGACGTCTGTGTGGACGGAGCACACCGCGGCGAAAATCCTAATTTAAGGCAGGAAAGCTGCCCCGGGTCGGGGCCGACTCCGGGAAACTGAGTACCGAGCGGTACAATATTGCTTCCGTTGCAGTAATGGCTGATTGCTTTTTCCGCTTGAACTGATTCTTTTTATCGCGAGAACCGGCGGGATAGTTTGGAGGTAGGCTAGGTTTTCGATGTAGGCCAGGATTCTAGGCGAAGGAAGGGGAAAAAAGGCGGAAACCGATCGAGTGGATTGAAATGTTTAATTTTCCTCCACGCCGGCTGTTTGGCCGATTCCTTAGAGCATTTAATATTCCGAAAGCGCACGCAATGCAAAATAATCGAAGTGAAACTGAGGGCCGGACCGTAAGATTGGTAAATTTGCTTTTGTTAAACGAACAAAACTGTGATAGATAAATTATTATCGGACTGCAGTGTCAGATGATAACGACTGGATTTTAATGGAACGAGTGGAACCTTAAGACAGTAATGTAAAACTTTAGTAACACTTGAATCATGTTTGAACCACGTGATAGAGAGTAGACCAAATTAAACCGAAAAATCAATGGCCCATTGGAGCGCAGTATTTAAGCAGTTGAGTAACAATGGTCATCCTGGACAAAATGCTATAAATAAAAGTTCCAATGCAAAGACGAAAGAAGCTTCATCCTGAAAATCTCTCAAATAATAACAGCAATGTATGTTGCATTTGTTTTGAATTTATTCTACGATGCATGTCAAGATGCGTATGTTCACAGCTTGAATTACAAGAAGTATTGATTGGTGCTGATTGGTTAGCCTTTATGGTCCGATTTGCTATATGGGAAAGAATATGACAACAACAACCACAACATATTTAAATTGTTAAACATTGTATGTTGGGCTCACTCTCGTTTCCTGTATTTAAATTTAGGCTAATGAGTACAACTCCGTTTTGCTTCCCGCCTAAACAAATCGTGTATCTCTTCAAAATTTTCTAGTACCAAAAGTGCCGTTTGAATTGAGTCACGTTTTCGCGATGTACTGTTTAATATCACGAGAATGTCGTCACCCGGACCTGAAGGCAAACATCCATGGCAATAACATAGCTTTTCATTCCATTTCACGTGTTTTCACGCCTTTTTGCCTCCGCGCAGATGCTGTTAACTATCATTGCTATGCCCTCGGCAGGCCTTTCTCGGCTGAAGTCATCCGCAAACGAGGGCCCAAGCTAAGTCCATTCCAGTTTTTGTTCGAAGAAAAAACACGGGTTCCCTGTTGTGAGCTGCATATGAGTGCTGCATGTCACAGCCGACGTCGCTCCGAACAACTGGCGCTGCACTGAGCGTAAAAAAAGCCCCAACATCAACATACAACCAGTCTCATCCCTGCTCCGAAGTCGCATCAATAAAGACCTTTACCTCCGGCGGGAGTGAGCCGAAAATGACCGAAACAACTTCATCATAACAACCTCAGACTCACTGGTACAGCGATTCGTGACCTCGCTAGAAAGCAAAAAAACAAAAGAAAAACAGAGAAAACTCCCGCGGGTATCCCTTTTTGCTCCCGGGTGGGGGTCGTTGCACCAGCAACCACGCAACGCGATTGCATCACATGCACTTTTTGCGGTGCACCATTTTGCACTCGATCAACAACGCGGCCGACGACGATCGGTCAATCGGACAAGTCACGTTGGCCTCGGCTTCGGTGATTCAATTTTTGGTGTGTCCGAGGGAAAAAGGGACGAGCCGGTTTTCCAAGGTTTTTCCGAATACCCTAGGGAGAGAGAAAGAGAGACAGAAGCGAAACAAACAAACCGTGGCCCCCGAAATGGAGCCATCGCCAAGGATAAATGAAGAGGATAAAAAAGCAAAGGAATGGGCCGGGGGTTGGTCTGCAACATGCCCGGTGGGTGGTGGTGGAGCATAAGAGGACCTCCAGAGGCACGGCAACATGAGGGAAACTTCCGACCCAAGCTTGGCGCACGGCGCGAGGCTTGCCAAGTGTTAGTTCTCCGCGCCCTTACCCGCCTCTGGTGCCATTACCGCAATCGACTAGGCGCTGACTGCAACTCCTGACCACCGCTTGGCCCCGTGGCCCGGTTTCCCCTGCACATCGGGCTGACCACGGTGCACACACATGAGCGCGCTGGCCGAACGAATTCACCAACGAAAACTGTTTAGCCAAAGTTCGTTGCAGGAGTCCGCACGGCGATGCGCAGGATGAGTCATTAGCGAAAGAGAGAGAGAGAGAGAGAGAGAGAGAGAGAAAGAGAGAGAGAGAGGGAGTGAGAGCGAGAGAGTGAGTGAAGCCCCCCGCGACCCCCACACGTAAACATTGCCTCACCCGCGCCGCCAGGAGCCAGGCCAAATTGCTGCCTTTCAACAGCGCGCCGATTCTCGATCCGCGTCGAATGTGGCCGCCGCCCGGCAGGATAATGGTTGTCATGTTGAGCTGCCCCGGTCGGTCTCCGGGTTGGCAGTGCTCCAATCGAATCGGAGATGCCGCCCGTCCGTGTGACTGTCCCTCCCTGTGTTCTTTTTGTTTTTTTTTTTGTAATCATCTCAAAGTTTTATCGAGAAGCGCCCAGGGTCCCGGTGCCGTCGGGAGTTCGTTTTACTCGCTTTTTAATTTTACTTCATTTGTCTGCGAGCGTAGAGTGGTGCTGCTCCCAGTTACCGGACCGCCCGTGGGGAGAGCGTGCGAGAGAGAGAGAGAGAGAGAGAGAGAGAGAGAGAGAGAGAGAGAGAGAGAGAGAGA